>NW_015555721.1:1109277-1143317 GCF_001515605.1 Sinocyclocheilus anshuiensis
TACTCACGACTGAGGTGCCCTTGAGCAAGGCTCTGACTGAACCCCCCACTGCTGATTTCATTTAGTTAACAGAAGTGAACCGACAAATAAAAAGCATGTTTTACAAGAACATTTCACAGTGGAGACCGGGGATTGTTGTAACATGGGGTTAGATGTAACACTGCAAGTTTTAGAGGTCTGAAAAGAGCTGTGGTAACATCATCAATATCATACACGCTTTCTGAGCTCACAGGAGAAATTGCATGTGACTGTGAGCAAATTTGTAGATTTTATAAACAAAAAACTGATTTTCAACTAGATTATTTTTGCATAGCAATCACTGAGTTGTGGATACAATTATTTAACTTACATGACCTGAAGTTGTTTCTTTTTAGTATTTATGCTAACTTCAACCCTACATGCTACACTTTGCAGATAGGTGTAACAGCTGTTGAAAAATGTTACCAACCCCTATGATGATCCCAATTAGTCCAGTTATCGATCACGTCCTCTGTTGAGACTAAGTCACATTAGTTTTTTTTTGTTGCATATCAAGGTTTTGCGCATGTTTTCCTACCAGATAAAAAAGCCTCAATTGAACGCACAAGTTTTTTTTACGCATGCACTTTATAAGAATTTATGCACATCTTGATGTTTCCATCCAGCGTTTTAATTCTATATCTCGAAATTCACATCAAAATAGGTGGATCATGGAAACATAGCTAGTGATTGAACCCTTATGTGACAGGAATACAGTACACTTACACGCACACTCACACAACACATGCAACAATTTTTTTTGTGCTACATTTAAAGTTATAAAAACTACAATATGTTTTTTTGTTTTTGTTTAAATGGTTCACGTTTCTTTGTTTTTCAATGATGTATAATTATGTAAAAATTGGATAGTGTGGACGTTATTTCAGCAGTTTACCTTACATCTATCCCCAGCAGTGTTACAACTCACTCCAGTAGTGGGGTAGATTGTAACAACAGAATCTTTGTATTTGACATGAACTCACATAATCTGTGATTAATATGCAGTATACAAATCCCAGTGAGTTCTAATTGTAGTAGACAAATGTGGCTACCATGTATCACAATTTGAGATATCTAGCACAAACAGCCACTGAGTTACTGATGCTCAAACAAAAAGCATTACAGCAACCATCCTTGGACTCCCCTATATAGGGACACATTAAAGTGTTCAGACCTTAAAGAAATGGAGGCTGAAACCCCTTTCCTAGATGATGAGTCTGCAGAGAGGTTTTAAAAGTCCTAGTGCCTCCCATGTGGACGTGGCTTTTATAGTCATTCACAGGTCTGAGAGGCACACAAAGCTCTAAAGGCTGTCCTCTTTTCACAGTAAAGAATGTGTGAGCAGCATGACAAGAAGCTGTCTGTCTTCTGCACTGGGGACCCCTGAATGTGGGCATTGCCTCAAATTAGGGAGCAAAAAAAATCAGAGCGTATCCTCTGAAGAAAGACTGAGGTGTGATGGAAATTCACTGCATTCTGCATCATTTTCAGAATTCATACAATAATGATAATTTTGTGTACTGGTCTACAGCAAATCCCAAAGCACATCATTATCCAGATAATGGAAATGATTAATAGGAACAAATGCTGTCTTCACCTCAGATCTCAATATCTGTCTGTGAGCATTTACGTCCAGACATCAAGTCTAAAGGTCAAGCGTCTGGAGTATGAAAAGGCACATAGGGAGCGGTGGTATTTTTATCTATAACACTTAGGACCGAAGACGCAGTATATCTCTTCAGCTTATATCATCAGAGATAATGGAGGATGATTCGCCGCTCTTAGAGGAAGACCCTTCTTATTCGGTGTGTGGGGAAGTGTTCAGTGTTCCAGTGGTCCTGTGCTGTGTTTCTTGCGGGTGCAGCTTCTGTGAAATTTGCTGTCAGCAGTTTTGGGAGACGCAATGTCCTTTCTGCAGAAAAGAGGCCTCTGGATCCCATCTCAGAAAGTTCAGGGAGCAAAGACTGAAGGTATTAAATACAGCACAGCTCAATGATAAAGATACAATAAAGACTGCATCAGATTGCACAAGTTTATCGATGCATGAAAATAATCAGTAAATCTTATCTTGTATATTGTATCACTATCTTGTGTAATCTAACTTACACTCTAAAAAATGCTGGGTTGTTTCAACCCAACTTTGGGTCAAATATGGACTAACCCAACCGTTGGGTTAAATTTTTACATTAAATTTTTAACCCAAAAGTTGGGTTAGTCCATATTTGACCCAAAGTTGGATTGAAACAACCCAGCATTTTTTAGAGTGTATGTTTTACTTAGCAAAATAAATTTAGGTCCAGTCCTTTTCACTCAGCATGTCAACAACGACCGGCAATCTTGTTACAGTCTTACAAGACTTTCTTTATATATATATACAGTATATTCTATTGGTAAATTCTCAGTTTCACAGTTCTGTGAAAAAGTTTTTGCCCCTTGTCTGAATTTCTGAGTTTGGACACATTAACATTGTAAGTGGTCAGATTTCATTATAGATTATGGTATTCACCTTGTTTTTAATGTAAGAACAGGCACATATATTTATAACTTGAATGTGCCAGGTTTCAGGTGTCATTTGCTTCAGGTTATTTTAGCTGTACAAAAACAGTCTGTTATGCTGCTTGACATTACAAACTGCTATTACTTATCTCATTATTTGAATGTATTCTCGTAATTATAAACTTATTGGCTTGTAGCTCAAATACATTTACAGTTTACTGCACTTTGGCATTCTTTGTTTTAAAATAGGTTTATTCCTCCATTTACTTATAGAGCATAATGAATCGGAAGTCTCGCACATTGTTTAGCCTCCACTGAAACATAATCAGAATCATATTATCAAATTGTATACAGTTTGGAATAGTTAATCTTTTACAAATAGTTCATCTTTAATAGTTAAGCTGTTAGTTAATAGCTTATCTTCCAAGGAGTGGGTGTTTTGCCAAAAATTGTCCAAGAGCAAGGCACAAAATTATTCTGGGAGTCACCAAGAACCCTAGAGCAACTTCTAAAGATCTTCAAGCCTTTCTTGCCTGCATTTCATAAAAATCACTGGTCAAAAACAGTGATGCTATAGTTTGGGAATGTTTAGCTGTATCAGTACCTGGACATCTTGGTATCATTGAAAGAATTATAAATTCTGCTCTGTTAGATTACTCACCCTCAAGGCATCCTAGATGTATATGACTTTCTTCTTGCAGACGAATCCAGTCGGAGTTATATTAAAAATGGTCTTTGATCTTTCAAGCTGTTTAATGCCACTCAGCGGGTGTTGCATGCATCAGTCCAAAAGAAGTGATATAAAAAGCGCCCACCCATAAAAAAAAGTGTCTCGCACGGCTCCGGGGGGTGAACAAAGGCCTTCTGTAGTGAATCGATGCGTTTTTGTAAGAAAAAAATCATATTCAAAACGTAATAATCACTTTAATGTAGCTTGCGCTCACTGCTGTAAAGGGAAGCAGTTCCGGGCGGATGACGTATGAGGTCAGCGTTGCAAATGCGCACACTTTATTTTAAATAAATGGGCGCACTTTATTAAACTGCTTTTGGACTGATGCATGCAACACCCGCTGAGTGGCATTAAACAGCTTGAAAGATCAAAGACCATTTTTAATATAACTCCGACTGGATTCGTCTGAAAGAAGAAAGTCATATACCTAGGATGCCTTGAGGGTGAGTAATTTATGGGCTAATTTTCATTTTTGGGTGAACTAACCCTTTAAGAACACTGACAGCAGCTAGTAAATTAGGCGTGGTCAATTTAAGAGACAATACATCCAATATGATGATACACATTCGCTTTCTTTCTCAACTGTTTATTTTCACTTTAGACAAAACTGACAATTTTTTCGAGGATACTCGCAAAGACAGGTATTGTGACCATTTTGTATGTATTTGCTGAATACATTTTGCTGTATTTATGGGTGCTGATTTAAGCTTTTCATGTATTTTTGTGTATGTTTAAACTTGCGAGGTGTGTTTGTTTGTTCAGGCACAAGAGGAAGCGAAGAAGAGCTCGGTTCGGTGTTTACACGGCTCTCTGTGTGCGCAACTCGGCGCGCGAACACTCAGTTGAGTTTTTCTGCGTCTTGTGTTTGAATGCTTTAAAATGTTTTGAATGTTTAAATTGGCAAGGCTTAAAACACGTGCAATTGATAAGCTTTCATGACAACGCGCAGGCCGGCTTTTTATGCTGGCCTCGGGCAGTTGGTTGAAATCGCCGGGGGGGCCCACCTCAGCCGTGGGCCCCTATAAATCGTCACCACCTTTCACCCCACTAGCGACGGCCCTGGCTGAAGCAGTTCTGCAAGTAGGAGTGGGCCAAAATTCCTCCATATAAATAACTACAGGAAACATTTGGTTGCAGTTATTGCTGCTAATGGGGGAGCAACCAGATACTGGTTACTCCTCCATTAGCATGCATTAACTGCAAATAGCGCTGAATGTTTTATAACCATCTTTAATGAATGCATGAAAGATTTAACTTATTGTGGTGTTGTTTATGAAGATTCATGGAAATGTTTTGGATAAAATTCGGATGATATTCACTGTAACACTGAAAATCAGGAGGGGGCAAACACTTTTTCCACACCACTGTTCTTGCCAGTTTTCTGTTTATTTATCCTGCCTTTTAATTATTCTTATGAGGAGGCATACATTATCTTCTCCAAAGAAAATCTTGACATATTTCCTCTCACGTCAGTGCCGGGGTCAAATCGCTTTCCAGGAGCTTGATGTTACATAATATGCAGAAATAATATGTTTAGGCATTCATCAGAAGATATCATGTGTCGGCCTATACCTTGCTCAGTAATGTATACTCTGAGTAAATACTGCAGCCAATCAGAAGACAGATCTCCCAAGGGTAATCTTAAGTTAGAGGGAGGGCATAATATCCCCTTGTGACCAAACTGGGCAATGAAGGGCTCAAAGGAGCAATGGCCTCCAAGCAGTCACATCTCGCAGAAGACCTGTCATGCCCCATCTGTGGAAATATCCTACAAAAGCCCATAGTGCTGTTTTGCAGACATTGCTTCTGTAAACTCTGTCTGGAGAGCCTGTGGAATGGTGGAGGATCTTGCGAATGCCCCCTTTGCTGTCAGCCATCATCTATGGGGGAGCTCATAGTCAACACCACGCTTGAAAAGACCTGCGAGGGCTTTCTGGAGCGCTGCAAAAATGACCCTCTTGCGTGCAAGGAGCATGGTGAGACCTTGACGCTCTTTTGTTTGGAGGACCTGGAACCCACTTGTAGCAAATGCAAATCATCTGCCAATGCCAACCACAAGGGGCACAGGTTATATCCCTTAAATGAAGCTTCACATGACTGCAAGGTATGTCTACATACAGATTCATGGTCGCTTGCATCAATGTTTGACATTGTTTAAATACAATGTTGATTCTAATCTATAGTTTCAACAATTGTACCTTCAATTCAAGGACAAGAAGGAAACCAAAAACTTTTTTTTTGAGAATAACCATTTGGACAACTGTTCCTTCTCTTTAGGTCCTCGGAAATTGTTAGTTATGGATTCTTGGCTGGGTTCATTATCAGACTATTAATAGCGGTATGCTAGGGTTGAGGCCTCCTGGTTGGGCTGAAACCAGATGCCCAAGAGTTAGTTTAGAGTTGATGAAAGTATACACAAAAATCTCCTCAAAAGAATCTAAAAATCTTTTAAAGTCAAGACCAAGGACGGAGTAGGATTAGGAGGCCCCCTCTTATTAATCCACATTCAACCAGGGAGTTGAAAAGAGAAACGACATTATCGTATCTTGGTTTCACTAAAATGTAAGAATTTTTATCTCATGATATTGGCCTGATCTTAGAAGCTAAGCAAGGTTTGGCTTGGTTAGTACTTAGAAGGGACTGGCAGTCCATTCAAGGTGGTTCTCAAGACTTTGGGATAGACTCCAGCACTTCCACCGCCTTACACTGGACAAGCAGTTTGGAAAATGAATGGATGGATTTATTTCCCCCAGTTATGTTTGAACAACTGTACACTTTCAAAAGTAAAGTTTCCAAAATGGGGGTTTCGCAGTGATGACAGAAGAACCATTTTGGATTCCCAAAGAACCTTTCAGTGAACAGTTCTTAATAGAACCTTTTTTTTCTAGTGTGATGAACCTTTTAATAAAGAACCTTTATTCCATGGATGTTAAATTCTAATCCCACTGGTCCAGGCTATAATTCATCCTTGGTCAGGACTATTAATTCTAATGTTTTTTTCCCTCGATGGACCCTTTTCACAATTCGAAGTTTGGAAAACTGCAATAAATTTCACTCTTAAAAGTAAAGGTGCTTCACGATGCCATAGAAGAACCTTTTTTTGTTTAAATGGTTCCATAAAGAACCTTTAACATCTGAAGAACCTTTCTGTTTCACAAAAGGTTCTTTGTGGCAAAAGAAGGTTCTTCAGATTATAAAAAGGTAAGAAAGAGATGGTTCTTTAAAGAACCTTTGACTGAATGGTTCTTTGTGGAACCAAAAAAATGGTTCTTTTGTGGCAAAGCTGTGAAGAACCTTTTAAGCACCATTATTTTTAAGAGTATAGCAGGGTGAACTTCTCTAGAGTTAGAACATTTTTTGCACTCCTATTTCTCCCAAAAGCAAAAATAAAACCCTATTGCATTTCCATGCCTTTCCAAGAAAACGATAAAATCTAAAGCGAAAGATTTAATTTACATCAGTTCAGTAGCAGCACTAGGAATCCCCTTGCAGCAGCGTTGACTAGCCTTTCGTGAGTTAATCCAGGGTAATGTAACTCAAAGTATAATGTTATAAATGTACATTACATAAATAAAAAAATAAATAAACATAAAAAAATTAAGTCATCGAAGGCTGTGAAAAGGGTCCATTCTTCTTATGGATGCTGGTGCCTTCATATTTTGCCATTGTTTTTGTCCCAAAGATATTTAACAGAAAAGTTCAAAAAAGTTTGGGTCTCTCTAAATGAATAACTAAACATGTGTGTTTCATTACGGACACATCTAGTAATTACTAACTCTTTGTTTGTGTTATCATTTGTATTCAGGAGGAACTCAAAAATGCTTTGAAACCACTTCAGCAAAAACTGAAGCTCTTTCAAAAAGCAAAACGCACTTGTGAGCAAACAATAGATCATATTAAGGTATTTTCATTTTGAATTGGCTTTGTTGAATCAAACAATTATAGAAAGAGAAAATTAACTTTCCATTTGAGAAAAAGTAAATGATAACGTTCTCATTACAGAGTCAGGCAGAGAACACAGAGAGGCAGATACGAGAGGAGTTTGAGGCACTGCACCAGTTCCTGCGAGACGAGGAGGCATCCAGGCTTTCCATGCTAAAGCAGGAGAAGGATCAGAAAAGGCAGACGATGAACAATAAGATTGAAGATTTGGAGAATGACATCACTTCACTTTGCAACACTATAAGAATTGCTGAACAGGAGATGAGATCTCAGGATATACCATTCCTCAAGGTGAACATTCGTAAAGGAATGACTTAAAACACAAATTACAATTCGCATGTTGCACTTTTAGTAATCTGATTCTATTTTTATTTAACCTAGAATTATAAAGACACCATAAAGAGGTACTCACCCCCGCCCCCAATCTAAAGAAGTATAATTTGCTCTGTGACCTAGTCCCAGAATAATTCTGTATTCTTTGCTGTATTGACAGAACCTGGCGTATTCCCCAGGATCCAGAGATGATAACTGGTTCACTGCTTGATGTAGTCAAACATCTAGGCTCATTAAAGTTTAAAGTCTGGGAAAGAATGATGGAAATCATTCAATATAGTGAGTATATTCAGGATCAAACTACCAAGTAATTTCCACATTTTTACATTTATTTATTTGCCAGTTTTAAACCTCTATCAAGCAATGTCTGGATCAAATGTAACCAAAAAGATAAAAAGACAATTATTTTGTATTTTTACCAAGACTAAACATTCAAAATTGCCAGTAACCTATTATAATGTGAAAAATCTCATTCACATTACTGTAATAAAAATACTAAAATAAATACATTCATAAAAGTATGGTTACATTTTATTTACGGTGCCCTTGTTACAAAGTAATTATACATTTGTGAGTACTGAGTAAAATGAATTAACTACATGTATTTACTTTATGGTTGGGTTTAGGATGAGGGTTTGGTTTAAGGTTGTGTGTAATTATGCATAATTTATTGTTATTAATATAGTAAGTACTGTACATGTAACAAGCACACTGTAAAATAAAGTGTTACCAAAGGTAGACAAACTGTAAAGTATGTTTTCATGGTAGTAATATGTATTGAATTTAATTCAGTTTTTTTCATTAAATTAAAAAAATGCACCACAGTAATGAGAATTTGAGGCGGAAAGTGGTTTTATTGTCATAAAAATGATGTCAGTAATGTCATAATGCAAAAATATCTATTATTTGAAGAAAGAATCTTACTTTTCTTTATGTAAAAATATAATTTATGTATGTATGTGTTTTGGTTGAAAATCTCCAGGTCTGCGTTTCCCAAAAGCATCGTAAGCCTAAGATGATCATAGCTCCATTGGTTTCAATGGGTCTACGATGCACTTAAGCTTACAATGCTTTTGTGAAATGCAGACCTGGAGATTTTCTCACGATATTCACACTTAAAGCAACTGCATGTAGTTTTGTGTACTTTTTGCGACTTTGGAGCCCCTGCAGTTAAGTGAGTGGAATTCATTGAGGCAAATAACAGTGGATAGTGTTTGCAATTACAGTGGATAACCGTTCACGTGCCGTAAAGCAATCTGCCCTTCTCTTGGAACCCGCTCACCAAACTTCCATGCTCTGTTCTGGGAGTATGTAAAAAACAGAAACCATTCACCTTATTAGAAGTCATTGCACCAATAAAATGATTTTGAAACTTGACATTTTAAGGTAAAAAACAAACAAACAAAACGTACACACAGTTGCTTTAAAGAGACCATTAAAGAGAAACATTAGCATTTTAATGAGCCTTTCAAACTATTCCTTTGCTGCAGCTCCAGTGACTCTTGATCCAAACACTGCGGCAAGCTGCTTCCTCCTGTCAGAGGATCTGACTACAATACAGTGCTGCTCTCAGACCTTTAAACTCCCAGAAAACCCTGAGCGCTTCGATATAGGTGCAGAGGTGCTGGGCTACGAGGGCTTCAGCTCTGGGCGACACAGCTGGGACGTGGAGGTCAAAAACAACACCTACTGGGTCACTGGAGTTGCAAGCGCATCCATCAGCCGGAAGGGAAAGCACGTGTTGACCCCTGCAGAGGGATTCTGGACCATTAGGCTACGAAACGGAGAGTATAAAGCCTGTACTGCCCCATGGTCCCCTCTCACTATGACTAAGGAGCCGCAGGTGGTGAGGATCGTATTGGACATGAACAGGTCCAGGGTGACTTTCTACGACCCACGGGAGAGAACGCCTCTGTTCACCTTCACGGACATCATCACTCCGAGAGCATTCCCATACTTCTGCAGCGCCTGTAAGGAGCACCCACTGAAAGTGTTGCCAGCGTGGATCTCTATTAAGACAGACTGATGTGAAGAACGTCCCTCTCAGCATTTCTTTCCTCAAGTCTCACCTCTCATGTTAAGCCCAGCTCACACTGTGCGAATTTGGCCACGATTTGGTCGTCTGAGACAAATTTTAGAAATCCTAAAAGATTCCTATACTCCTAGGCTAAAATCTGTAGTCTTTGATCGCTGGTTTGACACGTTCACCGACAGCCGATTAATGGCCGTTGAGATCAAATTTTACCTCCGACGAACTTCTGGCAGTGTCAGAAGATTTGGGGCACAGTGTGACTTCTCCTACGACGAACATCAAACTGTCTTTGTTTTTCAAGACAAGCCATGATCATAATTAATGCTAGAGATTTCTTATAACTGCATATGTATGACGCATACATATAACTAGAGCCCGACCGATATATCGTTTTGCCTATATTATCGGCCGATATGAGCCTGTCGCCGATATATCGAATATGCCGCCGATATGAAATTTTTTTTTACAGAACATATAATGCAGATAAAATGCTTGAAATGGTGTAATTACTTAGTTTGTCCAGCAGAGCGCGCCCCATTGTTTGCTACTGGCGACCTGGATGAAACGCTTTAAAGCCTAAGTCTATGGAAAACCATTGAAACTTTGAACGGCCATATCTACATAACGGCGCGGCGAATCCGCACCAAATTCGGGGTATCTCTTCAGCTCGAGGAACCCTCTTGAACGCTAACTGAGTGTACGTCTCGAGGCCCGCTTTCGAATGAGACCACCCCCGCGTCGATAGCCCCCGGGGTTCGGGAGTTACGGGTGGTTAAATTCGCGGTCCGGCGCCGCTATAATATACACAAAGAATATCGGCCGATATATCGGTATCGGCCGTTTTTTTTATTCCCTAATATCGGTATCGGCCCCAAAAAACCCATATCGGTCGGGCTCTACATATAACTGCATGAAACAAAATTCATACGATATGTTGCCTTTGCTATGATAAACACCGGTTGTGCCGCTGTTTTCATTTGGGTGTGTAGTGCTGCTTACACTATTCTTCTTAAAGGGATAGTTCACCCAAAAATGAAAATTCTGTCATTAATTACTCACCCTCATGTCGTTCCAAACCTGTAAGGCCTTCGTTCATCTTCGGAGCACAAATTAAGACATTTTTGATGCATTCCGAGAGCTCTCTGACCCTCCCATAGACAGCAAGGATCCTAACACGATCAAGGCTCAGAAACATAGCAAGGAGATCGTTAAAATAATCCATGTGACATCAGTGACATCAGTTCAACCGTAATTTTACAAAGCTACGAGAATACTTTTTGTGCGCAAAGAAAACAAAAATAACGACTTTATTTAACACGTCGTCTCCTCTACATCACCCTATAGCGCCATTTTGGAGAGTATCACATACGTAAACAACGTATGCAAAGTATGTACGTGGATAAGTTGTTTACGTTCAGACCAAAGCGTAAACAACGTATCCACGTATGGTGCTGCTGACACAGAACAACATACGTTGTTTACGTATGTGATACTCTCCAAAATGCCGCTAGAGGCTGACACTGAGGGAACGAATTGTTAAAGTCGTTATTTTTGTTTTCTTTGCGCACAAAAAGTATTCTCGTAGCTTTGTAAAATTACGGTTGAACCAATGATGTCACATGACGCCGCTATTGCTGCCATTCATATATTTTTCATGATAGCCAACATTTCAGCCTTGAGTGTAATGCAGCTCGCGTTCTTGCACGCATCCGTTTTTAATGCGTCTTGACTGTCGTACAGTCTGACATTAATGACAACTGAGATCCCACAGTGTGATCATCATGTTCGTACAGTCTGATAAGTAACAATCGTGAAGGACTATTAAAAAAATCGCACAGTGTGCACCCGGCTTTACACGGCCATTACAAGAATTACATTATTTAAATTTGAATATTTTTGCATTTATTTTTAACAATTATTATATATTTTAAAATATGACCTATGCACAATTTTTGTGAGATTCAAGAAAAAGTAAACATCAATACAAGGACATTAAAATCAGAAATAAGGAGTGTAGTGAAAATTATTAAATATTAAATATTTAACAAAAATTAAATGTCAGGTTCAGGAAAATAAAATTGGAAAAGAGTGTAGTGAAAATCTGAAATTGTGACAGCCCTAATAAGAATTACTTTATTTATTTATTTAGTAATTATATAATTTATTTAAATATGACCCATACATTTAACAATAGTGTAATGTTTATGTCAGGACAATAGAATCAGAAAGGAGGAGTCTGCAGTAGAAATTATTATTTATTCTTTTAACCATTCAGAAGTCTGCAGTAAATTAATGCGATTACACTGTTTTAGTTTACAAAACGTCTTTGTTCCCATGTCAGTGTGAGGCATTTCATCTTGTCATATCACACTTGAGTAAAGCTCGAGGAGGTAAAATCTAAGGCACTTTGTTGTGGCTCTTTACAATGATATGCTGTATCTTTCAGCTTTCTAAAAGTCACTTTGGAGTTAGGCATTTTAACAACAGTTATGTAGTAAAAATCTTAAGTCTGTTAACATACACTCATTATTATCTTTTCAGGCTCCAAAAGTATTGTAATGGTTTAAGTCTATAGCAGGGGTGGCAAACTCCGGTCCTGGATTGTTCAGCTCCAACCCTAATAAAACTCACCTGCCTGTAGCTTCCTAGTAACCCTTCAGACCTTGATTAGCTTGTTCAGGTGTGTTTGATCAGGGCTAAGCCAAAACTATGCAGGGCTGCGGCTCTCCAGGACCGACGTTCGCCACCCCCGGTCTATAGTGTCAAAACCAGACAGTGGAGTTTCATCTTTCATCCTGTTGGCTTAAGTGGTTGTGTTTTTTTGAACTGGTTAAATTGGGAGTGCACATATTGCATTTTGTCACCTGTACGCTACCATCAAATCAGAATAACAAATTAAAATAATTCTCTCTCACGGTCTCATCTATTGCATATCATATATTCCGCTTGTCATTGTGAAGACAGCTTGCTACCAAATTGAAGAAACCCATTCAAAAGCATGTAAATGTAAAAACTGTCTAAATACTAGCAGAACAAATCTGAGTGGGTTCTGTTGCATCGTGGTAACACTGGGTGCGGTCACAGGTTAGAAGACCAGGTAGGTTCAGACTACCTTCTCTTATTTGTCTCAAAGGGATATCCTGCCTTCTTCAAAAGCATTGTACAGCTCCTCGGTCACAAGCTCGTAACGGCCTGCTCTGGAGTTCAGAAAGTAGATCTGGTCAGTTGTGAGCCGTGGATCGTATCCTTCCCTTTGCAATCTGGTCTTTTGAATTTTAAATGTTCCTGTGAATAGTTAAGAGTAGGAAATCAGCTCGCAGCATGCATATTCATATTTTAGAAAAGGATGATTTTATTTTTTTAGATTAAGCATCATTTTAAACAAACAGCCATTGTAGCCAGGTAGACAAAAAAGAAATTCAAGACCTAATCTAGCTCTAATAAAGATTATAAAACCCTAATCTAACCCTAGTAAACATGATAATATTTAGGTTTTATTTAAAAAAAAAAAATAGGAAATATATTTTATTTAAATAATATGACCTATACATTTCTTTGTGAGATTCAACAAAAATTAAATGCCCATGGCAGGACAGAAAAAATGAGGAATGCAGTGAAAATCTGATATTGTGACAGCCCTAATAATTATAATATTCAATTTAATTTCAAAAATGAGTAAATATATTTAAATTTGACCCATACATTTATGTTTTAGATTTAACAAAAACTAAATGTCAAAAATTAGAAATGAGTGTAGTAAAAATCTGATATTGTGACAGCCCTAATAAAAATATATATATATAAAAACATTTTTTTGAATAATTATATATTTTATTTAAATATGACCAATACCGTGACCATACTCATTTAAAAAGTACAGTATAAATCTAGTTTAAATAATCAACATAATCCACAATGATATTTAGTAATTTCTTTAAATTTTACCTATGGTAATATGTAGTTATTAAGAGAAACATTTACATTTTTTGAGAAATATTATGCAGAGATTTCTGCGAATATTTTTAAATGATGAGAAATCGATTCTTTGAAACAGACTGAAGAAAGCAAACATCATCTCTGTCTAAATGCTCTCATATTTACAATTTGTGAGACAAGTTTTCTAAATGAATTGGTTTGAAAGCTTAATAGCTCAATAAAAGCACATTAATCATTGTGACATTCACATTTTATATCGCTAGCAAAACTACAGTACAGTGCATATATGGCATAATACTTAATATATCATCGATTCCAGGCTGTATAGCATCTGGAGATCTTTCCTCACCTGTGGTATCTACACATGGGGAGATGCGTAGAAATATTGGCCGTGCATAAGGAGGAAGAGCTTGCTGAACCTCTTTCAGGAAAGAATTACAGTTGAAGTTTCCTGTTGAGTCAGCAATGGCAGCCATTCCAGCCTTTCCCTCCACACCTATACAAACACACACACACTGTATATGAGGATATCTGACGTATACATTACAGGAATTATGGGTCCTGTGAACTTTAGGACAAAATTGGCTTTATCTGTCTCACCTGGTACATTTACTCCAAACACTGCTACATCAGTTTGTCCCAACAGGCTGCTCAGTGTTCCCTCCACTTCAGTAGTGGACACGTTCTCACCTTTCCAACGAAACGTGTCACCACTCCGGTCCCGGAAGTACATGTATCCAAGCTCGTCCATAACTAAAACATCACCTAAGAGACACCATACCAACAAACTAAGTTTATTGCGTAGTGCAACAGCCAATTTCATAAGTTTAAAATGTGCTGTACCAGAAAACCTTGAGGGTGTTGAAGAAAAATAACAATATCTCTTGACTAAGAAGAACATAAAAAGTAGACTTCAATATGCTATAAGAATTTGGATAGACCTGTGGTGTTCTGGAAGAATGTTTTATGGATTGATATGACAAACTGGAACTTTTTGGACCCATCAGCGGTATGTCAAGGTGCAAAAAAGGCAAAGCTTATGAGCGGATGAACACAATCCTCACGATCATACATGGAGGTCGACTAGTCTTTTTATGGGGTTGCTTTGCTGTTGCAGAAGTGGAAATCTTGACTGTATGAAGGACATCATGGATTCTTGGAAGTATCAAGCCATTTTGGCAAAAATTAAGATGCTTTTGACTGAAGCTTGATGATAACTGGACTTCCAGCAGGGCAATCACCCCAAACTATACATCCAAATCCACTGGAGCTTCGTTCAAGGATCAGTCATAGAATGTTCACAAATGATGCATCAATGCAACACATATTCACACACGTTTTTTTAGAATTCAGAGTTTTATATATTATTTAAAAAAAAAACTAAAGTGTATTTTTTTTGTTGCTGAAACCCCAGTTGGCATACAGGATTTGCCGTTTTCAAAGACATCAATTATATGTTCATGTTACATTTCGGTTGCATTTGTAAATGAATAAAAAATAATATCTTAATATCGATCGCAGGCCACAAATTTTATTGTGGCATGTTTTGAGGTATCTGTAAGTACTGTTTAATAAAATACTGAGAATCGTCATGATCAGAATGTCACATCCTATTAGCATATACAGTTGTGCTCAAAAGTTTACATACCCCTTGCAGAATGTGCAAAATGTTAATAATTGAAACAAAATAAGAGGAATCATGAAAATTACATGTTATTTTTTATTTAGTACTGTCCTGAATAAGCTATTTCACATAACAGAGGTTTACACATACTCCACAAGACAAAATAATAACTGAATTTATAAAAATGACCCCATTGAATCTTAATAGTGTGTGTCATTTCCTGGATGATCCACGACTGTTTTTATTCAGTGTAAACTTTTTAAATTGGATGATCAGGGTAAATTGTACTTATTTTGTCTTCTGGGAAACGGGTACGTATTTATGTAGCTTCTGAAGTCCAGTACTAAATGAAAAAATATGATATCATATGTATGTATAAATGTATAGGTACTAAATGTATAAATACTAAATGTAGGTACTAAATGTATAAATATGATCAAAAATATCATCCTGTTCAAAAGTTTACATCCCCCGGCTCTTAATGCATTGTGCTGCCTTCTTGAGCATCAATAATTGTTTCCACCTTTTGTAATAGTTATGCACGAGTCCCTCAATTGTCTTCAGTGTTAAAAGTTGGATCTCAAAATCATACAGTCACTTTTGGAAAGGGTTCAAATATGCTAAAGATGCTGGCACAGCAGTAACTTTCACACTGTTAGAAACTTCTAGACACTGGCACTTCTTTGCAGTGTTACAGGTGCACCTGACAGATATGCAGAGTCGTTTTTCTTGAATACATTGTAGGCGATCTTCTTCCTGGTGGCATCCTGACTAGCGTACCCATCAAACCGACGCAGAGGATCCTCCTGATTAATTCTCCCCACCAACAGCCCAGGCTCTCCTGTGAGTGGAAGTCAATACACGAAGAGAAAAACCTATGATAAGAGCAAATCTGAGGGAGCAAAATGACTGTTGATTATTTTGTACATTTTTCTAGTCTGATGCAGTCAAATAATAACCCTTTTAACTTGATAAGTGTGCTTACTGTTTTTTTTTTTTAACAAATGAAAATAAATGCCATTTGGAAAAAATTAAATGGCATTTAATTTGACATTTTATGTAACGCAATGACATTATATAATCATTTTTCACATATTTATTTGTTTTTTTTTTGGTGCAAAAAACTTTATTAACATTATAAGAAAACCTCAAGGAACATATTAAAATAATTTAAAAAAAATCCATGTCATGACCCATTTGAAGTGTCCAAATATGTTTTGAGCCCACCGTATATCAGACTTCTATTACAAAGATTAGATCTAAAATGATGTGAAACCTATTTCATTAACTTATATTTGGGAAACATATAAATCAAAGAGTACTTGGCTGTGAACGCACCAGGTCGGCAAGTCACACACAGTCCCTGCTTGTCCCGAACCAGTTCCATGGTTTCCTCATTCACTTTCAGCAGTCGGATGGGGTACACATTTGGCAGAATGCGACTGTTAAAACCACAAGCTCCAACCTGCAGCGTTCAGAGTGAGTTTTTACTATTCAGTTACCTGTTACAACTGATAATTGCATATTCAACGTTCTAAGAACAACACTGATACTTGACCTTGCCATCCATATTGGCAATGCTGCAGTTGCACTCGGTGGCTCCATAGAACTCGCCGATCTGTTTTACTCCGAAACGCTCCATAAAAGCCTCCCACACACTCGGCCGCAGCCCATTTCCCACGGCTAAACGCACACGGTGCTGTCGCTCAGAGGGGCGCACAGGCTGAGACAGCAAGTAACGGCAAATCTCGCCTATGTACTGCACAACCTGCAAGAAAGGGAGAAAAAAAATGGATGTATTATTTAAAAGAACATTAAAAATGCAATTCATTCAAACAATGACTTGTTTTTTCTTATGTTTTCTACTCTATATTACAATACATTTTGATATTTTTTAGGGCATTATATAAAATCATAAAATCTCACTTTCCACAACCTTCACCCTCTCTGTTCCTCTCTGGTGGCATAAGCTACCAACCTCCATCCGAACTGCTGACACCATCACATTTTTAAAAAAGCAGCTGAAGACATACCTCTTCCACAAGCCCTTAACCACTCCAACCTTAAACCAATGAACTTACACACACACACATACACACACAAATTCTCCTCTTCTTTAGCTTGCTTCCTAATCTAGTTGTCAAATAAACCTGGCATTGAACATTCCGAGTACTGTTAGCTCCTTGACAGATTGCTTTTGGATAAAAGTATCTGCTAAATGCATAAATAACCAACATGCAGGATGCTATTCTGTCATCATGTGACAAGATAACATACAAACTGAACTGGTTGCAAAGAGAGGACCCTTGGAGACCCTTAAAGTCAGTACAGCTTTTAAAAATATCATATAGGCTAAATACCATTTTATTTTAGGTTAGTTCAGTTTCAAATGGTATAAACCCAAGGGAAAGATGATTTTTTTTTTTTATTCAAAGCAACGTACACTCAAAAGGTGTGTACACTCAGATGTATTTAATGTGTAAAGAAAATGTGACCCTGGAGCACAAAAGCAGTCATAAGTAGCACAGGTATATTTGTAGCAATAGCCAACAATACATTGTTTTGTTCAAAATTACCGATTTTTCTTTTATGCCAAAAATCATTAGGATATTAAGTAAAGATCATGTTCCATGAAGATATTTAGTAAATTTCCTACTGTAAATATATCAAAACTTAATTTTGTAATATGCATTGCTAAGAACTTCGTTTGGATAACTTTAAAGACATTTTTCTATATTTAGATTCAGATTCCAGATTTTCATATAGTTGTATCTCGGCCAAATATTGTACTATCCTAACAAACCATACATCAATGGAAAGCTTAGTTATTCAGCTGTCAGATGATGTATAAATCTCAATTTTGAAAAATTGACTCTTATGACTGGTTTTGTGGTACTGGGCCACAAATATGAATTTCTCATTTCTCAAATCTTTGTTGGAAATGGTATAAAGATTTTTTTAAAACTATATGTAAATAGTGAAAATGTTACAAACTGTTTAAAATGATCATATTCATAATCTTGGGCATTCTTATGTGTCATTAATAACCATAATAAAAGTGACTTACAGTGCAGTTATGTTTGATGCAATCTTCCCAGAAGCGACTTGCAGAGAACTTCTTCTTGACCACCACAGTTATACCGTGAATCAGACACTGGCCCACCCCCATAATATTACCTGTAAAAGAGTAAATTCAACAGACGCACAGCATGTGTTGAGCTGTTTGTACAATCTGCAACAGTTTGTTTGAAACCAACAACCTCTAACAGCTTATGACATTCATCGAAAGACAAGGAGCCTATAATGTCAGCAGCTGATCAGAAGCAACATGTCTGTCAGATGTACAATATACCTGCTGAATGGTAGAGGGGTAAACAGTCATAGATGATGTCATCTGGCCGCATTCGAAAAGAATGGTACCCAAAAGCAGCAATCCTGTAATATCTTGGAAATAGAAGCAGTTTATGAAAACTCGTTTCAAAAATGGGCCTAAAAGTATTTCTCTCTGAGATTTATGAATGTGATGTGGCTGCGAGCAGGTTACCGACTGTGCACCACTATGGCAGCTTTAGGGAGTCCTGTGGTGCCAGAAGTGTAGATATAGAACAAACGATCTGTGACATAAAGGAGGAAAAAAATGGATAAAAATGAATAAATGCAGATGTAATGTAAATATAAAACAGTGATGAGACATGGGTGATGCTTAGACTACTAGTTTACTGCTAACAGTCTAGTGCGCAGGATATACAGTTTACTATATGTTTAAAAACGTAAACATAAATGATGAACATCTCATAATATATTTGCTTAATTCAGTAAGTTCCATCGTTTTATAATCACAGAATTAAATGTATCAACATGTCTTAACTATTAGCAGTCTGGTTAAATAATATTGACTTATTACCTAATTTACTTATTATAAAAGCAATAGTACATTATCTTTTGCTGTAGAATCAGAAATTTGATTGACAATTGTGGAATTTCACTGCTATTAGTATCAACTACTGAAATGTTGGTACTGTAACATACCATGCATATTGATATTGAATTTTGCACTGGCTATGCTGAATATAGTGCAATTATGCTATTTCAAGATTTTTAAATTCTGAAACATTCTAAATTATTCTATTCTGAGATTTTTACATTCTGAAACATTCTAAATTATTCTATTCTGAGATTTTTAAATTCGGAAACATTCTAAAATTATGCTACAGTAGTCAACGTTCGAAGTGAATCAAAACCTTTCATCAAAGTTGTCCTAAAACCAAAACAATACCTGTTTTTGTCTTAGGACAACTTTGATGAACTTTTTCGATCCACTTCAAATGCTGACTACTGTATTCTGACATTCAGATATTTCTTTCTCTGTATTTTCTGTCTGACTCTTGCCTTTCTCACGCAGACACTTGTCTTCAATTCAAAGAGCTCTTGAAAGAATTGAGGACTACTTCAGACGAGTGGATACATTTATTTGAGGTAATAGATCTCTGTGACTTGCAAATTAAAAATCTAATTAATATGCTACTCAAACTTGTGACTGATTCGGGCTTTTACGCAAAGAAACCAATACCTCTGCCAGCAGCACATTCTGAAGTGGTCTTATAACGACTTGTGTAATAGGTAATCCACCATATTTTGTAATAAATAGAGGGCAAATGCAGTCTTGGAGAACTGGAATACTTTCTTATTGGAAGGGAGGACATCAAAAATATACTTTACATACTAATAACCGACAATAAACACAACTAGCCACCAGGATAAGCAGACAAATTTTTTTTTTTTTTTTTATACTAATTGTCTAGAAGTTTCTAACTTACCTCCATAAAAACTTTAATAATGGCCCACGACAGAAATTTTGCTACAAAACTGCAGCAGCAGAGAATGTAAAAGCACAAGACATGAAATAAATGTAACACTCCAGTGCGCTGATAGTCAAAGTAATGTGCACATAAAGACGATAATAATGCCACCTGATCCATTCATCAGACGGTTCATTTGAATGAACCTCTACAGTAGGAGTGTCAAACTCATTTTAAAAGGGGAATAACTTGGTGTTCTTGTAGGATAAAAAGATGTGGGTTTACATGCAACAGAAAAAATTAACAGTTTATCTGTCCTTCTGTAGCTAAAAAAAATAATATTTTGAATACATCATACCCATTTACAGGGGCCATGAATTGTTTTTATTTTTGTTTATTATTATTTTATAATATTCCCTGAGGTCTACTTATAATATTGGCACATCAAATGCAGTCATAATTGAAAAAAAAAAAGCCTTTTTACCCTGTTTTTGACCCTCTGGTTTGAACACAATGCAATGTAAATATGAGATTACTTTTGCAGACGGTTTCAATGATTATAACAGGAGTTCTGGTGAGAGCAGAACTCACACTGAACTGAAGTGATTGACAGCTCCAGTCAATATCAGCTATTGTTCTTATTTTAACAGCACTGACATACATTATATATTTTTTGTTAATATTTTGAACTAGATTTTAATTTGACATTTTCTGTTTGCGTTTTCATTTTAGTTCAAATATTAGTAACTTTGTTGCGTTTTGTCATTTTTATTAGTTGTTTTTAAATATGCCTATATGTTTTTTTTTATTAAGTTTTAGTTATTTTAGTACTTGTGAATTTGACTTTAGTACAATGTAAATATGAATATTCAGTTAATGGCTTGATTTTGCATGATGAATAAACCAAAATTCATTTATTTTACTTATCAATACCTTACATATCAAAACTATTTATCACTGGCCAGGCTTTAGAATTAACATGCTTACTTATGTGTTGCAGCATTACAGTCCTGTCCATTTTTTTCAATAAAAGTGCGTTTTTAAAGCTTGCGTTCAAAGCATGCAAAGACAATGTTCTTCCACACTTAAACACTGTGCAACATTTGGAAAATCTATATCTAAATCTATATTTATTCCAAGTGACCCTGTCGTGATCCAAACATGTCTTCTGTGTCTGTGCAGGCAGTCTTGTCCTGATGTATTCATCTCTACTACATAATTAAATCCTTGTAGTAGAAAATGAGTCAGCTTGGTTTCAATAAAAGCTGTTTTTGGACTAACAAGGAAGTTTTGAGTTACTTGCTATATGTTTTTGAGGAAAACTTGATTTATCAATTCATGACCCTTTTAATAAATGAAACATATTTTTTCCTAAAATCATTCCAGACTCCTCCACAAGCCATATCCGATCCATTACCCATGTGTTCGACAACTACAGCCAAAACCTCGTAATGCTGTAAAACTCACCGTTGAAGCCCTTGGACACGGCACAGGGTGGTGGGTTTCGAGGGGCAGATGCCAGAATGGAGTCAAGGGGGTGACATTTCAGAGTGGCCATCTGGTCTGGTCTGAGGTCTCCCGTGCTGAACCACACCATGCTCTCACTCAAAGAGGAGCTCACTTCAGACACAGCTACATAAACACAGGGAGGCACGTGCAATTAATTAGTTGCATGATCCAGGTAAAAGTTAGAGAGAAGGTCGTAGGCTCACCGTCTACTAGCTCTGCTCCGAAAACCAGCGCTCGGGATGCTGACACCCCCATGCAGTGCAGGAGCGAATCCCGTCGGAGGTTAAAGTTGATGAGCGCGGCTTCTACGCCTACTTTGGCCAGGCCCAGCCAGAGCGCCACTTGGAGCGGCCGGCTCTCCATGAATAGCGCCACCACATCTCCTGCGGTCCAGCCCTGGCTCAGGGCCCAGTGGGCCACAGCATTGGAGATCTGATCTAACTGGGAGAAAGTCCACGTTTCCCCAGTGGCTTCATACACAAGCGCAGGCTTGTCTGGGTGCCGAACCACGGTTTGTGCAAAGATGGAGGGTATGGTGTTTCGGTTTCGAATATGATGCCATAGTGCCAGTTTAACCCTCAGCAGCACGTAAAGACCGCTGATGGACAAGAGGAGGAGAAATCGGTTATTCAAGCCTGCTGAAAATAATACAGTGAAGCATTAGTCATTTAAGTTGCTATACACTTGACTTGTATAATATTCACATCTTTCATAGCTCTCATCTGAAGTCACCATTAATAAATGTCATTAAAGATTCTGTCACATTTTGGCAAATTTTTGCAGCCGAAATCCAGTCATTTCAATAGGAATCCACACGACTGAGAATTTTGTGTGAGGATGAAAGATTTCCCCATGCTTATTTCACAACAGGTTCAACAGGATTATGTTAATGTAAACACACACTGACAGCAGTTCTTTGGTTTCATCACCAAATTTGCACTGATTTGCCAACATCTTAAAGTTGGCACAAAACAGACATCACAACAGGAAGAGAAAATTATTATGCATGGATGTTATGCATTAAAAAAATGCATGGATGAACTGTTTACAACAAGACCAGTGACATGCATTAAAAAAATGGATAGGGTCTATTTTGATTGCATGCCGATGTTTAATTTAAAAGTTTCATGGAAAAAAACGGTTACATACAGGTTTGGTAGATGATGAGTAAATTATGATAGCATTCTTTTTTTTTTTTTTATAAATGTTTCCTTAAAGTTGGAATGAAATAGAAGTAGCAAGTCTACCAACAGATATTTTCTTCCATATTGTGACACACATCCAAGTAAAATGGGTTATTTTATTTTATTTTTTATTCATCGGTTTCTGAGGCAGATTTGAATGCGAGAATGCGAGTTGATTGTAAGTAAGGGTTGTTGTTTAAGTGGACAAATTATTGTTGAAGTCCTACATGAGTCCCCAGAGAGAAGTCTCTCATTTCACAAGAAGATGAAGAAATTTTGTTCAGTACATAGGCCAAAAGAAAAAGAAAAAGAAACACGCAGATGAATTGATCACAATGCATTCAGAAAATAGATAGGGTACATTTCCATTTCATGCCGACCTTAAAATAACTTCTGCTAAAAAACAAACAACAACAAAAAACAGCTAAAACCAGCATATGCTAGTTGTCTGGTCTTTGCTGGTTTAAGCTGGTCTGCCAGCCTGGCCAAGCTGGGTTTTGCTGATAGCGGTCTCCCAGCCTGACCAGCTAAAGAAGTGGCTAAAACCAGCCTGCAAACCATTTCTGACCACGCTGGAAGACCAGATAAAACCAGGCAACCAGCTTAGGTTGTTTTTTTTTTCCCAGCAGGGCAGAATTTGTAGTTGATGTGACATCCAAAATATCAGCCACTCACTTGATGTCCCTTTTAGCCGTACGAACCACCACATACAGGTACCGCCAGCCTCCTGTTCCTAAGTAAACACCCAAACCTGCTGCGAGGCTCCAGGACCAGGATGCCCCAAACAGACGGAGCAGGCCCAGGGAACCCAAGGACATGGAGCCACTCGCCACATAGTGCATCCTGAAACAGGTCCATGCTGTACATCACTTTTCAGTCACAAACACAGCAGGTCTCCACTTTGGTATTCAGAGAACACGTGTGAAACATGTGTCCACTGATTGTTTATGGTGGTATCATAAAGCAATAACAGTCATGAAAGCTTACCTATGGTAGAGAGCTATACAGTTCAGTCAGCCCTGATCTGTCAAGACATGGGACGACCTTGCAGTGCAGTTATAGAGGTTGACTGACCACAGTTATGTCTAAACTACTGACCCCTATGAAAATAACACGAGCGACCGAGAACACAGAGAGGGGGGAGGGACTTGCTACGATAGTCTGTTACATTCAGAAGTACACTATTCTGTAAGTATCTTCACTTCGTGTGCAGCACCTTTTTGACAAACTATGTGTTTACTAACAAGCACTGGCTGTTTGGAGCAACATGAAGCCGGAGTTGGTGAGAAAGCTGTTCAAAATGGCTGAAAGGAGAGGGTGTTTTCACAATAAAAGCGTGGAACTCGTCGAGTTTATGTTATTTACAATTTTTATTTATGAAACACACACGCGCCATTTTTTGTTTTAAACTTTTAAAAAGTTTTTTTTAATCAACAGAATTTAACGTTATATGACATCGACATCACTGTAACTTTCATGCACACACTTTTGTGACAATAAATAGTTTACTGCTAAAGTAATTGCACCCTTAAAAAAGTAAACATTCGCTAAGTACCAAAGTAGAAAATATGATAACAATATAATAATAATGATAATAATAATAATAATTATATAGTAAATATATTGTAAACGTTTTTTTTTTTTTTTTTTTAAAGCAGCATATTATAAAAAAAAAATCATATAAATGTAGATGTTTTATGCTGACATTTTTGTGGGGCCTTTGATGAGTGATTATAAAATTGCAGATGTTTCACGAGGTAAGTGCCAATAACACTGTTGCCAACTAATTTTCAGGGGAAGTTGCTAAAGGAAGGTCGATTTGTTGCTAAAAGTTGCTAAATTAAGTTGTGACGTCATTGCGTGATGACGTCATTACGTAATCACGACGCAAAATTGTGTCGCTACATCAAATCTCAGTAAAAATATATTTTTATATGTTAATTTAGATTTGTTTGTAAAATAATATAAATGCATAATATAATGTTAAAATATAAATAACTTTTTATATACAACATTGAATTATTGAACACTATTGAACATTTCTGAAAGATTACGTTTTTTTTTTTTAGCTAGTAAACTAGTAAAACTACTAATTCTGAACAATTAGTTTTAAGCAGTGTATTAGTAGTCAGTATGCTACACTCTACGAAAAGAATTCACAGGTTTTTACCTGCATTTTAAATTACTCGTTGTATTTTGTGTTTGGGGTTAAAGGGTTACAACGGATAATGGATACTGAATAACGAATAATGTCCTGGAAAATTACTAAAGCCTACCTTTTCCATTTTTCTAGATATTTTTCTTACAGTGTACTAACTGATCAACAATCACAGGTACAACAAGGTGTATCATAAATGAACAATTATTAAATTATTATTATTATTATTATAAAATTGAACAATTGCAAATAGCAATAATTTAAATCACGTGATGTGTACTGCTAGGCATATTTGGTTTCCTCTTTTTGTGAAATTTAGATGGAAAATGTGTGCCTTTTTATTGTTTATTATTATTATTATTATTATTATTATTATTATTATTATTATTATTATTGTTTTATTGTTGAGTCCCTTATCAAAAGTTGCTAAAAGTAGCAAAAATAAAATTTAAAAAATAGCTACATTTGTTGCTAGGTGCTTTTGGAAGAAAAGGTTGCTGGGGTAGTCTGAAAAGTTGCTAAATTTAGCTACAAAATCGCTAAATTGGCAACACTGGCCAATAAGGTTGTAGCATACTTCACCACTGAGATGAATGGGATTTTTTTTTTTTTTACATTTTATTTATTTATTTTGTTATAACTATTTTGATGGTTACTATACACATTTTTGTAAACTGTAAGGTCAACCCTTGTGAAAAAGAAGTAGGCTACACTTCAGCATATTTCTTACGAAATAAGTGTGGGCCTAACGTTACTTATTATGGACATAATAAATAATATAGCTACTATAAAAGAATAACAAGTTTTTATTAATAAATAATTTATAAAAAATAATAAAACATAATGATGTAAAATGTACTTTAAAGTAAAAAAATCTGACATTATTACAAAATGCACTTTTTAAAGATGTATTTTAGGGCTGCCCGGATTTTTCCGGTCGACTAGTAGTCGTTAATTTTAAGCATTGGTCGACTAATCGCACGTTCATTATAATAACCCATTTAAATCGTTATAATGAGCCTTTAATTGCCTACAAAGCCTAATAAGCGCTCAAACACACGCATAAAGCTTGCCACAGCGCACCGGCAGAAGCTATGATTATGAATGTGTCAGGGAAAAACAGTAAGGAGGCTGCATTAACATTTTAATAATTCACTGATAAATAGGTGCTTTCTTTGTTTTGGTTTAAGAGATGACACTGACTCGCCATCTCCGCAGTAGTGGATGCGCCTGAATGCATGTTTCATACGGATTACATAATCTGGATTGAGCGGCCATGTAAAGTTGCTAATACTTACATATTTCAGATGATAAGCCATATTTGTGGTGGATGATTGATAGGCGAGCGTTTGGATCTCCTGCTGTATTACCATAGATCAGCCGTGACTTTGCCAATGTGGATTTTTTTTTTCTTCTACTAAGCGACTAATACAATTTTGGCCAAATTTTCGACCTCTTCTGGTTAGTCGACTATTAGCCCTAATGTATTTAAACAGTGATGAAAGTACACTTAAGGGACCTTTTATTTCATTTCATTTCATTTTTTAATATATAAGCTACTAAAAGATTTCTTCACTTCTTTTACAAGGAAAAACAGTAATTTTCACACCGTTTTGAGCACATTCTTTAAATACTTAGTTTCATATATTTTTGGTGAGTAAACATATTCGAAATGAGTGTAAACAGGTGTGTAATCAGTGCAAACTAATTTGCTTTCTGTGCGAGTCTCCGTAGGAGCCGCTGTGTGTAAACACGAATCTGTCCGGCTGCAGAAGCTGAAGCAGTCTGCGCAGAACCGCTCTCCGGAGGAGGATGTAAACCCACGGATCCAGAATCTGGTTCCAGCTCGCCAAACGCAGAGCCAAGAGAAGCAGCTTCTCACACTGACGCCTCGGCCTTCTGATTCCTTCATAAAACCTGCTAACGGATATGAGGATGTAAATCTGTGAAATGAAGAGGAAAACGGTCAACAGTCTAGAAAATCACAAATGAAGTGACACATAGGCCTAAGTGTTCAGCAAATGCACAACGCCTCACAATGTGAAAATTGATAGTAGTAGGCCTAGTAGGCTATATTTTTTAACGGCAAAAGACTATAACAAACCTGTCAATTGGTTAATGGTATTCCCGTATTCGGTGTCGTTTGCTTTTATGTTAGCTGTACGAAATAGCTCGTTATGCTGCTTGATACTTCAGACTGGTATTTTTTCAATCATATTATTTTAATAGTGCTGTCAAACGATTAATCACGATAATTCGCATCTAAAATAAAAGTTTTTGTGAACATAATATGTGTGTGTATTTATTATGTATATATACACACTCATACAGTATATAATTTGAAAATATTTACATGTATATATTTATTTTTATATTATATAGGCTATAATTTAATATAAAAATATAAAATTTTTCTTAAATATATGCGTGCATATATGTGTGTGTATTTATATATAACTGGACATTTCACGTAATTTTACACTAAAATACTGTTAAATTTACAGTGTTTGTCCACATGAAAAAATACTATAGTAATTTATAGTAAATACCATAGTGTTTTTGAACCATACTATAGTAAAGTACTTGAATTAATTTAATTTGTTGTGGTAATTCTATAGTTGGGGTGGTAAAATAACAACTATATTATAAACTGTAGTTCTACAACATTGGTGTATTATACTACAATACACTACAGTTTACAGTAAAAACTAAAGTATACTACAGTATTTATTACAGTTCACTATAGTAAATACTACAGTATGCTGTAGCATTCATTTACAAAGTGTTGTAAATACTATAATATATACAGTATAATACACTTTAGTATGGTTCAAAAACACTATAGTATTTACTATAAATTACTATAGTATTTTTTCATGTGGGAAAGGCAAAAGAACAAGTAATATAGTATAATTTAGAGTGAAACAACCTAAATTGACATTAACCGAATTCCCTCTCTGACACTTAACATTTGATATTTTTTCATTAAAATAACTGTTTCTTCTTAGTTTTTCTCTCTCTCATCAATTAGGTACATTAGGGCTTATATTACATCTTAAATCAATGTTGGTTGCATTGTTTTACTTTTGTGTGTTGCCATGATTACTTTTTAAAAGCATGGCAGCTGGTTTGAGCTGGTCCTTAGTTGGCCATGAGCTGGTTATAAGCTGGTTATGAGCTGGTTTAAGCTGGTCCTAAGCAACTAGCTCCTGCTCAGCACCAGCTTATAACCAGCTCATGGCCAACTAAGGACCAGCTCAAACCAGCTCCCATGCATCAAAACGTACCTAACCAGCATCTGCTGTTTTTTTTTTTCAACAGGGCTGTGTTTTGTCAGTCAACATAATGTCAATTAATTAATTTTTTTTTTTTTTTTTTGTAAATGTAAGTTAAATATGTAAAAAATACCATATATTTTATGGTAAAGTTCTAGCAACCACAGCTGGCATTTTTAACGTAAATTTCACAGATTCTATTTTATTTTTGACAGTGCACTTACAAGAAAAGGACTCCAACAGACACAGGAGACCACTGTTATCGCGGCCAACTGCGTCATCATCTCCACATCCAGGGAGTGCAGAGATGAAGATGGGAAGGATCCATGTCTCCGAGCGATGCTTGACTTAACACATCGGTCCTTAAACCTTGCCTGGAGCAACTTCAGTCCACTTATAGTATTGGACACAACTGAGATGGTCAATGTTACAAGCCCCAGTGTGGAAAAAGCCAGAGCGAGGTTGGCATCAGTGATGGAGAGCAGACTGTTAACAGGTAAGAAACACCAAGTGCCAGGGAACTGTGGTTTGTAATTGCCTACGTTTAGCAGAGGGAGTCCTGCCAAAACGAGGGCCGTGAAGGTGATCAGCAGCACGGTGAGGCGGACGCGTGTCATGGTGACTATCGTTGGGTGCAGGAGAGGTTGTGTTATGCCTATGCAGCGCTCCACCGCCATCGCACTGCCTAGCAGCAGAGGGCAAAGGCCAAAAAACACCATGCAACCGCCAAATAATTTGCAGTAAACCTGTGGGGGCTCCACTATTACTGCCACCCCGTGATGTTTCACCCTCCCAAGATGGAGGTGAAGCGCCAAAGCCCCTGTGATCACATGACCAGCCAGGTCGCTTACAAGCAGGGCTGAAGCCAGCAGTAGAAACGGTGCTTTGGCTCGTCGGCGTAAGCGGGCGTAGGAATGGGCTAGGATTGCTAGTGCGGTTAGATTAGAGAGTGCGCCAAGGGTCATGGTGAAGTAGGACATCCCAAATGCTGGAGGGTTAAGCAGAGCTGGAGACGTGGAGTTTACAGTTTGGTTGTCAGGACAGACGGTTGTGAGATTATAGTCTCTAGAGTTCTGGCATGAAACAGGGAAGGAAGAGGTGAAAAGATTATCCATGCTGTGACAGTCAAGGAAATCCTTATATGTGAGTGTGGTCACAGGAAGCTGCGATGAACGTTTCTCTTCAGGGATGCTCCTGCTGGGAGGGTTTTTGCAACTGTGGTCAGCAAGAAGGGTTTCATCTACTATTGCTGCAAGTAGAATCATTCAAAGAGAGCAATTCAGACTCTGTATTTACTGCTGAAGTCTACATTAAAATTCATACTGGAAGAAAACACTGGCACCTTTACATAGCAAAATTTATGCTGGCTCATGTGTCCAAATATTTGTCCAAATTGTTTCTGACAGGAAGACACAACAGAGTAAGCTTGGCATAAGAACTGAATAATTTCAATACAAATGCGGCATGAAAAATAGTTGGAAATCAGTTATATTCACCTCATTGAAGGATGGATTTATACAGTGTTATTTTAGTATATAATAAATAATATATTTTTATTAATATGCTGATTTAGATTTTATTTTTATATTTACTGTTTTTATATTTATAATTTTCGTTTTTGGTTTGAGTTCTTTTTTTTTTTTTTTAAATAAAATAATTCAAGTTTGTATATTTTATTGGTGTTAATGTTTATTTTATTTTATGTTTGTGCTGTTGATTATTCATCCAGTGATTTGTGGGAGGATGCATTGCCTTCATTCTCTCTTCTGAGACCCCCCCTCCGCCCCGCTACAAATGTTCTATTATGGCAAGTTGATAAGGACTGAATTATAGGTAAATAAATACAAATAAACTAATAAACAAATAAACAAACAAAATAAAAATACGTGCATTTTGCTGGTTACAATTACAGGCAAAGTGTTGTTTATTTTTATGGATTTAAGGCCATTTGCCAGAAGGGAAAGTAGCCCTTGTTTATCTCCTCCTTGTTCCCCCTCTGCTGTGCCAAAAATCCTTTCATTATCCTCCTTTCTCTCCAGGACTTCTCTCACCCTCTGCTGTCTTAATTCACGCTGTTGTCGTGTTCTCTGCCCTGAATCTGTTTGCTAACATTAGGTTTGTTCTGCGAGGCACAAGCTTGTGTTCACAGTGGTTTTCACCTTTATTGCTAGTGTTGAACTAATAATAACAAAATATAAAGTGAAAATTGTTTTATCTCAAGGGCCAATTTCTAGCTGTTCTGACCCATAAAGTTGACTTCCGTGATATAATATATTTTAAAATGACCAAATCAGCCTGACTACTTTTTGATTTATAACCAGCTTTATAGCAGATAATTTTACCAAAAGCAGTTTACAAATGGAAACCATACAAGCAGAAGCATTTAAAAACATAGTAGAATAATTCAAAGAGAGCAGTTCAGACTATATATTCACAAACGCAATAAACATAATAAACCTTGATTTGACTATTTCTAATTACACACTGGATGTATATATAATTTAGGGCGAGCGGACGTTCTCATTCTAGAGCATTTTTGGACAAAAATCTATTTCCTGGCAAAGAAAGACTGTAAACTGTAAATGTTTATCTGCTAAATGTTAAGTTTGTTAACTTTTAGGATTACATTTAGCAGCTAACAGACATGAACAAAAAGCTCCAACTGATTTCACTGATCTTAAAAACATTGGGAGTAAGGTACAATCCAATTTGTCCATTGTTATGCAAATTTTTGCAGGTGAAATCCAGTGGCTTCAATAGGAATCCACACATTGGGATTTCTATATGCAGATTTCGCAGCTGCTTCATGTTTTTCATGTATTTGTATCTGCTTGGCTTATAAGTGACTTCCGTGTGAGCTGTGCTTACACTTTTGAAAAAACATTTAATTGGACCTTTATTGCCCACAGTAATTTGGTAAAATTTTGCCAATGTACCTACAACTTTAATGTGACAAAATGACTGTGTCACAGTATTCCCCTTACTCTGAAAATGCTGTGCACATTTACCCAACATCTACTGACAGGTTCTCCATCAGAAACCCAGAAATGATGTTTTCTTCTTTCAGACAGACAGATGGGATACTCTAAGGGTTTTTCACACTCAGAAAATGGACTTGGGAGAGTTGAGAGGGCAGACTCTGTCTGTCTCTCACTCTTTCTTTTTTTAACACTATAATGACATGCTGCTCCACAATGCACTGAAATGAAACTGCTGTGAGGCTGTAATGGAGTAATCAATGCACCCGTTCTAACTTGGCAAATTGTCATTTTTCTTACTGTCCCCTGCACTTTGTTCTCCCTCTGTGCAATCATACATTTCATTTTTAAATCTTTTGCTCCTTTTAAATCTATTGCTCCTTTTAAATCTTCATTCTCCTTTTCTTGGACAGCATTGAGCCGATCGCAGTGATGTCAGTGAGGGATGATTGATATCAGATGACCAACAAAGAGCAGCAATTTTCTTTTTGAGAAAGCGTGAGGACTGTGTTAAAGAGCTCCAGCAGGAAGCCAGTATGACCATATCAGGTCACGCAGAGCCTGTCTGACTGAGAGGAATTTCAAGAACATTTTGCTCATTTAAAATAGCTATGGTCTAGTTTTGTTTTGGAAACGGTACATTGCCACTGCATTTTAAAGTTTTAAACCCATTGCATTTTGAGCTGACCTCAGTATGTTTTGGCATTGCTTTCTCAATTTTATTCGGCTATCTTTTGGCTACTCAACACTGGACGAGCCATATTTTTTTACCTGAAATTTTTCTTATATTGTTAGTAATAAATTAGAATTAAATCCTTTATACTTTGATTTACACTATAATAAGATATCTGGATGATCGCTGTGTTCAATCCCATCAGATTTTTATATTCCCAATTATGAGATGAAAAGAAATCAACTTTAAGTCCAATCAAATGGTCATAATGTATCATACGTAAAAAAATTGTATTCGGCTTTAGATGTTTGTATTCAAAAACCTCACCAAAAATGCTCTGTCATATGAAATGAAGTGCTAAAACAATGAAGAGATGTCTGTTTGACTCACCCAGCGTCCCTGTGTCTGTTTCTCCTGTGTATCAGCAGCGGCAGCACTTCTCCCATGTGCTCCAGGCAGCTCTACCCCTTATCACTCTACAGCCGCTGAGCAATACAGCCCCCTCTCTCTCTCTCCCACACCCTCATCCCTCGTTTTCTATCTCTCCTTTCTCCATCTTCTTCATCCTTGAAAATCTTCCAACCTTTTTTTAAAGGAACACATTCCTCAAGCATTTCATCGCTGAGGTTGCATTTATAGTAACTTTGAGTCACAGTTTAACTGTCAGGTATCGAATGTGTAAGAATCATTATGGTGTACATTATATATTTTTGAACAAATTTAATATATAAACACCTGCTGTCAATCACTGAGCTGCAATCCAATTTTATTCCTGAGAGAACAAGATGTTAAAAGTCTTTGTCCACAGCATGGAGAACCTGTGGATTTGAATTGCCTATTGTCAGGAATATGGACTGTCTGTGTGTGTTTTGCTCCCCATGTGCTCCCAGTTACCCAGTTTCTCCCGTGTCTTATTGTGTTCATTTGATTCACCTGTGTTCCCCTGATTATCCTCGTTTAGTTCCTGTTACTTAAGCCCTGTGTTTTCCTGTGTCTAGCGTCTAGTGTTAAATGTCTATCCCCTGTGCTACGTGAATGTTCCTATGGATTATTAAAGTCTGTGGATGGTACTCTCCTGCCTTCTCCTCGTTCGTTTCCTCTCCGTAGGCAGTTGTGACAGAATAGTTTATCAGCGTGTTTTCCCTCGTTTTTCCGTTTTTCTGACGGATCGTCAGACCAGGTGCGAGAGCCGGCTACAACACCCGCCACGAGGTAGAAAGCCGTGGACAGAGAGAGCGCGGAGAGGAGCTCCGCCCCCTGCACCGTGGCTGAGGGTGAGCTGAGAATGGATCTGGGTGAATGGAGAGCGGAAGAAGACCTTATTGACTTGTATACCGACCTGCCCCCTCTCCTCCCTCCTCCGTCAGTGACCTCTGTCCCTCCCATTCCTGAGTTTAGCCCTGTTCCCCCGTCCAGCCCAGAGAGGGCTCCTGTTTCCACGTCCAGCCCAGTGAGGGCTCCAGTTCCTGAGTTTAGCCCAGAGAGGGCTCCTGTTTCCCTGTCCATCCTAGAGAGTGCTCACAAATGCCTGCCCGCCCGCCTGCTCCTGCCTCCTCCACCGCTGTTGTCTGGCAGCCCCTCTGCTCGCCCTCAGCCCACCATCTGTATGGTGCGAGCTCCGTGGGTCTGCCAGTCTCCATCGTCACCATGGTGGAAGAATCCCTGGCCTCCGCTTCCAGCCTCTGAATCCCAAGCTCCGCCTCGGCCTGTCGACCCAGCAGCTCCACCATGGCTCCTAGCTCCCTCTTCTCCGCCATGGCCCATCAGTCCACTGGCTCCACCGGGCTCCCTCGTCCCTCCGGCTCCGCCTTGGTCTGTCGTCGACCATCCGTTGCCTCGGGACTCCACTCCTCCGGCTGCGACTCATCCCTCCGTCCGTCAGGCTCCTCCTTCCCTTCGGCTGCTCCTCGGTCCTCTGTCGCTCCGTCTCCACTGCGGCCTTCTGGATCCACGCCTCCGCATCGGTCGCCTGAGCCATCTGTTCCGCCTTGGCCCTCCGGACCCTCCCCGTCGCCCTGGCTCATCGGCTCTCCGTCTCCACCTTGGGCTCCTCTGCCACCGTTGGTCGGCCCCCTGGAGTCGTCAGCCCTTCCTCCACCAGGGCTCCTCCCTCCGTCGGCTCCACCGTGGTTCGCCATTATGGCTGTGGCCTGGGTCCCACCTGGCACCGCCTGCTCCAAACCCCTCCTGTCTCTGTCTGGTCCGCCCTGGCTCCTCCTGTTTCCTCCTTGGCTCCTCCCTCCTTCGTCACCTCGCAGGTGTCCATCCGCCTCCTGAGCCTCCTCCCAAGTTCCCACCTGTCCCTGTTGTTTCTACGGCTCGAGGACGCGCCTTCCCGGGGGGGGGGGGGGGG
>NW_015555721.1:1143509-1166960 GCF_001515605.1 Sinocyclocheilus anshuiensis
AAGCACCTGCTGTCAATCACTGAGCTGCAATCCAATTTTATTCCTGAGAGAACAAGATGTTAAAAGTCTTTGTCCACAGCATGGAGAACCTGTGGATTTGAATTGCCTATTGTCAGGAATATGGACTGTCTGTGTGTGTTTTGCTCCCCATGTGCTCCCAGTGACCCAGTTTCTCCCGTGTCTGATTGTGTTAATTTGATTCACCTGTGTTCCCCTGATTATCCCCGTTTAGTTCCTGTTACTTAAGCCCTGTGTTTTCCTGTGTCTGTCTATAGTGTTAAACGTCTATCCCCTGTGCTACATGAATGTTCCTATGGATTATTAAAGGCTGTGGATGGTACTCTCCTGCGTTCTCTTCATTCCTCGTTTCCTCTCCGTAGGCAGTCGTGACACCTATATAGAGAAACATAATGAGAGTAATTTCCCTCAGCTCAGTGTTAATATGATTTGAATATGTCTGTATTCCCTTCTGAGATAAATGGTATATTGCTTCTTTTCCAGAAAATACATATATTGTTATACTTAATGATACCTACAGTTAGGTTTCAAACTTAATACCCACAAGATATTAAAAGTGACTGAAATAGAATTAGTTGCTTTTTTTCAAATGCTTGAGGTTTTCAACTGGGAAAAAATGTGCAGCATGTCTGTTCTGATTGGGTCACATCAGCAGGGAAAAACAATGCTAAATATGCATAATAATATATATATTTTTTGCCATCTGTCACTTGGATATGGCAACATGGACAGGTTGTGTGATATTATAAAACACAGCAAACAAATATTGATGAATAAATTAATTTGTATAATAATTATAATTTATAAAAGAAATGGATTTGTATAAAAAGAAATTTTATATAAATTTTGTATTAATATAAATTTCAAGTAAATTTATATTTTAAAGTAATTTATTTTTAATTAAAATATACAATAATTTGAATGTTTTTACTTAAGTAAATAGTGAAATTAAATGTTTAGTACATTTATTCACCTTAATTACCTCTATAAAGTGTTTCTATAAAATCTCCAGTATCATTCTGTTTTTAGTACTACAGTGTGCTAGAACATGTAGAGACATATTTAACAAATAAATTGTAATACGGTGCTGCAGCTGTGACATCAAAACCCAAAAGACTTGGCAGGTTTGGTTTGTGTGTTCACAACGGTTCAATTAAAGCCGTTTGGTTCAATTCAGGACCAAAAAAGAAATTGAAACATTTAGTCCTGGTTCGCATAGTGCTGGCATTTTTAACACCAAACCTAAAGATACAAAATGAACAAAAAATGTGTGAGGGAACCCTGAAAATGTGGGTCTCGGTCCACTTCCAAACGAACTCTGGTGCAGCTGAAGTGAAATATGAATGCAACAAGGAACAAGTACATGTAAGCGAACCAAAAACAGTATGGTAAGTCACAAGATTCGCCTCTAAAAAGAACAGAATGATCAAGCATACCTGTTTTTTTCTCGTCATAGTCGCGATGTTGTCCATTACAGTTCAGTACAGGTAGCAGGTCTTCATTTGTGTGCAGCGGGGAAATTCCTGCCACTGTTTTTACTGCCTCATAACTGCTGTTTGTGAGTTTTCAGCTAGTACTAAATATCATCGTATGTATGCACAAACAACGAGCGCATTTAGCCCAGCACACAGCACTGTAATGGATGTTCGGTAAGTTTCGTCACATTATATGTTATAAAAGCCTTTTTTTAAGGATCTTTAAATGCCAGTGTGAATGGCAAACCAAAACTAAATGTAAGGTGTTTTCACATATAGTTAATTTTAAAAGAACCAAACCCACCTCACCTTGCGAACCAGAAAGGGAACCAGCTGAAAGTGACCTCAGTTCTTTTGGTGTTCACAATAAAGTGGACTCAAAAGAGAACCTGGTTTTTTTTTTATCCTCTTCAGCACTGAAATGATCTCAGACCCGTTCTTGTTCACACCACAACTTCATAAGAACTCTGACCCCAGCTTTCTGTGCAGTAGTGAAATGCTGGAGTCTGACCTACTGGAAATTTGGAAGATGAAGTGGACAGGGAAGGGGGTCAGGAAGAGCTGGTAGTCCCTGATCATGTCACTGGTCAAGACATCTGCCAAGCGCTCTCTTCCACCCTCAATACCACGACTGGGGTGAGACCCTCGAGCAAGGCCGAACCCCCAACTGCTCCCCAGGCGCCGCAGCCAAAAATGGCTGCCCACTGCTCCGGGTGTGTGTTCACGGCAGGGCTGGAGTTGGACTAATTTTCAGCCCTGGAGTTTCATGCCTTAGACCGGCCCACTGACTATATTAAAATAATGTCATTAAAACCTCAGAATAGAAGTCTGCAATAGTGCACTGTTCTCATCTGATCGTCTTCATTTGTTGTAGTCTGGCTGATTTTAAGGAAAAAATTTACTCAGCTTAGTACATGTCCACGTCAGTTTCTAGAGCTTTCTTTTCTTTTTTTTAATTATTCTGCCCTTTTCAGCGTCAACTTTACGCTTTCTAATATCCATTTTTTATCTCTTATTTTTCGCTTGCATGTCTCCAACAACTGACTTTTTTTTTGAGCAAGGTGCCGCTATCGGGGGAGTCAAAAGATAATTACGTCATCATTAACCTGCAGGCTGCACTCTACGAAAAAGCACGGGGCTGCAGTAAAATAATAAATGAAAAGAGTGTGGCTGCTGTGAGTGCAGGCAACTTAGGGACAGCATCCATATTTTAAACCAGTGGCATGACAACACCGGCCCTCGAGGCCAAAAAAACCAAACCGGCCCACAGGGAATTCTCCTGGTGCTCCCAATTAGCCAATCCGGGCCTGGTTCATGGTGTGTGTGTGTTCACTACTCACTGCTGTGTGTGTGCACTTGGATGGGTGAAATGTAGAGCACAAATTCCGAGTATGGGACACTATAGGCTACTCGGCTACACATCACGTTGTCGTAATCGTCTTCACTTAATTTCTTTTTTTCTCAGATAAGATAGTATTAAAATGTTTCTTTGCTCCTAACTGCTTCTTTGCTCCTTGCAGGTATGCATTAAAACCGTTTAATGCACAGGTAGTTCCAAGTCAGTTTAATCACCGTTCTATGGGTCATTCTACAGAAACGTCCACTTTTGGTATGGCAAGATGTCTTCAAATGTATTTCTTTTTTTTTACATTTAAACTTAGACCACATTATTATATTACCTTTTGACTTTATGAATACACATAAATGACAGCTTAATGATTTTTTAAATCTTTTTTGTGCATTTATTTAAAGACCACATGTACCATTTTTTTGTGACTGGTGTTACCTTCTTTGCAAATTTTAAAGGTTTTTATAAAATATTATTTCTCGATTTTTTTTTTGTACATGTAGTCAGAGTTACAGAAAAATAATGATAATGCAACAAATAAGGAGATTATGTTTTATTTATGCTAATCAGGTTTGTTAAAAGTGTTATTGAGTGATGTTAGTTCATTTGCGCAACCATGTATTTGCTATAACAATGAAAATATTTGTAAAAACTATAAACTATATCAAGAATTCAATGGATGTAAAATTATTATCATGTCACATGTGACACATTTTATTTAATGTGACAGAAAAAAAGTAACACCAGTGACACAATGAAATACCAGTGACATACATAAGACCAAAGATCCTTATTCTTAAGTAGATAAGACTAAATTGTTACATTTGGCATACATTTAGCAATTAGTGAAAACAGTTAGCAAAAGAAAATAAACATAAACGGATCTTCACTGGTGTTACCCATAAGGAAGGTAACACCAGTGACAATTTTCATGAAAAATGCATTTTACAAAATGTCTGCTGCAAGGCATCAAACCATGTTGACAATCATGGTATACTCATTAAATTAAGTAGTTTAATCCATTTGTATTCTAGTTTTTTACAATTTGTACTGGGGATCTTTCGTATCCTCCGTCGCAATCTGCCGGCCCTAGAAAATCTCCTTTTCCGCCAGTCACCACTGCCGAGCTTCATCGCGGCCGTTGCTCTGCTCGACCAGCCACACGCTCTCCACAACACCGAGGCTTTATCTTGCCTCCACTGGCGAGACTTCCAACTTCCCCGACATCCTCGTATCATTCGGCCATGACAATATATACTCCGATCGGAAAGTGGATACATTTGATACCGCCGCCGCAGTGCCCCGCTCATTTGATACCGCCGCTGCATTGCCCCGCTCATTTGATACCGCCGCTGCATTGCCCTGCTTAATTTGATACCGCCGCCGCAGTGCCCCGCTTAATTTGATACCGCCGCCGCAGTGCCCCGCTTAATTTGATACCGCCGCCGCAGTGCCCGGCTTAATTTGATACCGCCGCCGCAGTGCCCGGCTCATTTGATACTGCCGCCGCAGTGCCTCCATTCGTCGTTTCGAGACTAATGGCTTATTCAGCATTGGACCGGGCTCTCCCTTCCGGTGCAGCAGAGCCGCGGCTCCCTTCGGTCGCAGCAGGAGCCCTCCATCTGTTGTTTTGAGATTCATGGCTTATTCAGCATCGGACAGGGCTCCCCCTTCCGGCGCAGCAGAGCCGCGACCCCCTTCAGTCGCAGTGAGAGCCCTCCATCCATCGTTTCGAGCCCCATTTGCTTGTTCCGCATCGGACAGGGCTCTCCCTTCCGGTGCAGCAGAGCCGCAGCTCCCTTCGGTCGTAGTGAGAGCCCTCCATCCGACGCTTTAAACCACGCCACGTATTCAGCTGCAAGAGGGACTCTCCCTTCCGGTGCAGCAGAGCCGCAGCTCCCTTCGGATGCAGCGAGAGTCCCTCACCTGGCCTTCCATCGTGCTCCTCATTCGGCGACAGGTAGGGCTTGTCGCAGCTCACGTTCAAGCACCGCACGATCCCTCCCAGTCGCCCTGCCGCCTCCTCGCACACCCTACTTTTCTTCATGGCACGCATATTTTTTGGGGCTACTTAGTTTTCTCTCCGGCTGCTGTCTCATGCCATTAGCTTCTTTTGGGGAGTTCTCTGGGTTCGGGCTTTAACCCGAGCTCGGAGCCCTCCCTCTGGACAGCACGCCAAATATGCTACTAATTGCTTAATCACATTATATGTTAGTGTGAACTCGTGAAATGATTTTTGTTAAACGGTAACACCAGTGACAACTCCAGGGGACCACTACTTTCATTATATATTTTATAATATTTATTTGGCATTTTGTTTTTTTTATGTAATTTACATCATATATTTGATTAGTTACGAATGCATAATTGTATTTTAAATGGTAGAAAAACCTGTTTTTGACCTCAAAATAAAGCACTTTCCCTCTGTACATGGCTGTGGGGATGAGCAGTTTTGTTGTGCTTGGAATTCTTTATAATTAGTTAAAAACAAATATTGCTACATTGATGGCTCAAGAAGGTGTAATTGTTCAAATAACACGTTGTTTTATTTGAAAATATAATTTTTTTTTTTTTTACATTTTTTTTCAAGTGTAATATTTCTGTAAAGGCTAGGGACAGAAAAATTGACATTTCCATAGAATGACCCCTATATGCACTGCATTCGTTGACATACACACATGCACATCACTCGCACACACGCTGCCATGAGACTTTTATTAATATAACACCTTCGATACCGAATCACTACATTATAATGCTTTCAAAAATCATGAGGAAATCAAACCACAAATGGACCCACAAACGAACCGTACCCAGACCACCTCCGTTTTTCTTTTTTTGGTCCGGACCAAAAGAACCAAGTGAACCGAACTAAGTGTGAACACACCCTAATTCACCATGGGTTCCCTCGAACTTGACGATACTTGATCTACAATGTGAATTACACCCACCCATACCAAAAACGCACATTTGAAGCAGTTATGTTTATTTTAAAAAAGGTTGTTTCTAATAAACTACTTAAAGGAGACATATTATGCCCCTTTTTACAATATGTAATATAAGTCTCTGGTGTCCCCAGAATGTGTCTGTGAAGTTTCAGCTCAAAATACCCCACAGATCATTTAGTATATCATTTTAAAAATGCCCAGTTTGAGTGGAAGCAGAAACACGCTGTTTTTCGTGCCTGTCTCTTTAAATGCAAATAAGCTGCTGCTCCCCGCCCCCTTTTCCAGAATAGTGCTGCACCATTACAGCTCGGACCTCCTAAAAACATCTGTTTTGGTTCTTATTATCATGTTTATCGCGCTGAAATCATGCGTTTTAAACCATATGAGTTTAAACTTCTGATATACGGTTTTCTGAGAGCACACATCCGAAGCACACGGACAGAAAGTGGCTGTCACAGCATGTGAGTATTAAACTAAGTTCTCATTCACACACAAGTTTACGTTAAAAACACACATGAGTTACAAAAAACAGTCGGTTATGTCTGTGAAGGTAAACAGCTGGGAAATAAATCGCATGTTTATTTTAGATCTGTGTGGCAGCAGCAATATACAGTAAATAAATCAATAAATGCACTGCTCTGTTGTCTTCTCTGAGGCTGGGACTCTAAACAGTGTTCCGTGCAGCCAAAGGCAGAACATTAGCATTAGAACTGGTACACCGTTGTCGCTTGTGAAATCAAAATGACGGCGCCGTGGGTGGAAACTTACAGATTAAGGGGTGGTAATATTATAATGAGATCCCTTTGCAATGTCACTAGGGGAGCGAAATCTGACGCGTTGTTTTATTTTCAGACGCTTGCAGAAAAAGGCTTACCAAAACAAAGTCACTGGATTAATCTTTTTCACGTTTCCTTGGTTGGTAGATGCACCGGGGACCTGATTATAGCACTTAAAACCTGGAAAAGTCAGATTTTCATGATATGTCACCTTTAAGTAAGTGTGGTGGCTGCTATGTAATGTTTTGGGAGTTAATAAGATGAAAGCTCTTTTTAACCTGGACATCCTTGAGCTTCTTTTTGTGTAAGCGATTCTCCACAGATAGTCGGCATATACTCCCTTGAGGCAATTATGAAGTTCATAATGGAAGACAGAGAGAACAAATTTAATTAAGATAAGCCTTTACCTGTTCATCTGTTTCTGTTTCTCTGTTTGTTCTCTTCGTAACAAAGCCATTAGAGGCCCGCAAAGTTCATGTCAAAATTCTCTCTTATTTCTTTACCATTGCTCTGTGTCTCTGTGAATCATAATAATGTCACGATCTGGTCTATGATTCCCCTGCTGCAGAAGTGTTAATACACAATGACTACTGAAGCAGAACTTAATTTATATTGTGTTTCTTTCTATATTCAGCGGAACAGAACATTTTCTTGAATGACAGTTGAAATTTATGATAGATTACATGGTTCCTCTGAGTCAGTGAACAGAAAGTGATCTGGACAGTAAGATGTCAGCCATTAACAGTATGTTTGCAAACTTAACTTGTATTATTAATTGAAAGCTACATATGTGACCCTCTCTGTGAAATCCAGGCTAAAGTCTCAAAATCTAATTATGAGATAACAAGCATCAACGTTTGATTTCAACCATTAATTTCACTATATAATTTAAATCTTTGACATGGTCTTACTCCGTCAATATTAAAGATATAAAGGTCACATTTTCACAGAATGTTATTTACCGTATGAAGGATGATTTTATGTAGAAAACAGTAAATCACACACAAAAAAAGACTAGCTGAGTCACAGAGAGGGTCACATATTTGATTCATTATCCTTATTACAAAATTATGCAAAATATTTATACAATTATACAAAATTATAGAATGCAAATTTGCATTTGCATACTAAATATGGGTATAAAAAAGCTACTGCTATTTGCGTCCCAGTGTGAATAGTAACATATAAGCTACTGTTTAAATTAATGTGAATTCAGTATTGTTTTCTTTCTGCACTGTGGTGTAAATAGCAATATAAATCTCCCATTACAGTACAGTCTAGATAAATTGATTTATCTCTCTATTTGAACTAGGCCATCATTTGTTTTGTAGCCTACAGAACACAAGCCATATTGACCAGTTTATGTCTTAACTCATATTTCAATATTTGATTTCTTGTTTCACCAGTACCATTAGATTCAGACGAACCATAATAGGACTGCAAGCATTTTCCAGATTTTGCATATCAAAGCATGTTCCAAATCTAATTAAAAAAAGCAGCAGATATCTGAGACGTGAGGGGAATAAAAGTAAACATTTTAATATAAAAAAACCCCTGCAACATCAAAAAAATAAAATAAGCATTAAATAGTGACAGTAAGGAAAAGTGCAGAAAATGAAGGCTTCATGTGCAAAATGTAACACTCAAATTCACCATAACTAAATATTCAGGACAAATCATGAAAAAGTTTATGCAGAATAATATGGAAAACAAAAGCATATACTTTCATTCATAAGTTAATATTCTATATCCTGGGAAAAACCTCAATCATCTGCCTGCTTGGTAATTGATGACAGCAGCATTGGTGATGGTTATTTTTTGTTTTAAAAAATATAAATTGTACATAAAAAATGTTAAAATAAAAAGTAAATAAAAACTTTTAAAAGCATTATAAAACATTCTTAGGATTTTATTTACACTACTATTGAAATGTTTGGGGTTAGCACATTTTTTTAAAAAGGAAATTAATACTTTTATTCTGCAAGGACACATTATATTTTTCATAAGTGACAGTAAAGACATTTATAATTTAAATTTTAAAAACATATTTTGTTAAATAATGATAATAAATGTTTCTTGATCATCAAATCATCATATCAGAATGATTTCTGAAGGATCATGTGACACTGAAGACTGGAGTAATGATGCTGAAAATTCAGCTTTATCATCACGCTTTATCATATGTAAATAGAAAACATTAATTTTAAATTATGTTACACAATATTGATTTTTATTGAATTTAAAATAAATAATTTCATCTTAAGACATTAGACATAAAAAAAATAAATAATAATAATTAAATTAAAAATAAAAATAGCTCCAGAAGGAAACACAATGCATTAAGAGCCTGGAGGTGAAAACTTTTTGAATTTTAAGATCAGGGTAAATTGAACTTATTTTGTCTTCTGGGAAACTAATTTTCTTGATTTTAAGGAGAAATTGCAGCAAAAAAAGAGAGATGCTTTTAAAATATGTCCTGGAAAAATAAAGCTTTCTTTAAAAGCATTTAAAAATTATAAAAATTTTTTTTTTATAAAATGATCCTAAGGGAAAGAAAAAGTTCCCCTAAAAGAAGAATTCCCCAAATACAATTTATGAACATTTCCACAGAAAGCAGATAGAGAAATAATGTGACACTCCAACTTGCAAACAGATGAAAAATTGAATGGTTTGTGGAAATGACCTCTTAAATGTGTGATTCACCAGTGTGATTATCGCTCCTGGAGGCCTGTGAAAGAGTGCAGACAGTCAGATGATATTTGTATTCAGTCACAACTAGTTATTAGGAAAACACACAGCTCAGTTTGACTAAAATGCTTCAATGATCATCACCTCTCTTCTTAAGCATTCAGAAAGCAAACATGCAAATGAGAAATGCTATTTCCCTTCTGAGCATACGGTTAGTATGTGATCTTTGACATCCGTGTTATTATTGTCATGAGTACGCTTCAACTCATGACCTGATTGATGATGATGTCAAAGCAGCAAGTAAACACATTTAATAGTCTCAAAATGTTAAAGGAATATTTCAGCCAAAAAAGAACATTTACTGAAAAATAATGTATTCACCCTCAGACCATCCAGCATGTAAATAAATGAGTTTGTTTCTTCGTAGGAACAGATTTGGAGAAATGTATCATTACATCACTTGTTCACCAATGGATCCTCTGCAGTGAATGGGTGCCGTCAGAATGAGAGTCCAAACAGCTGATAAAAACATCACAATAATCCACACGATTTATCAGTTAACATCTTGCAAAGTGAAAAGCTGCATGTTTGTACCAAACAAATTCATCATTAAGGCATTTTAACTTTACAGTGTTACTTCACGCCAAAATACCAGTCCACAATTCATAACAACACTTCTGCCGGTGAAAGTCCATCCCCTCTTGTCCTCTCACATCAAAATCAACTGATGTATTTGCTTGTTTTGGACTGTTTTGTCTTATAAATGGTGCTTGATCTGTGCATATTTCTCCCCTGATTCAGACAAAATAACTTTTTTTTTTTTTACTGGAGAAAGTAATATTATGGACAGAGGATATTTTAGGCAGAAACAATGGTTGAAAACTTTTAATGATGAATTTGTTTCTTACAAGGCACCCATTCACTGCAGAGGATCCATTGGTGAGCAAGTGATGTAATGCTACCAAATCTGTTCCCATGAAGAAACAAACTCATCTACATCTTGGACAGCCTGAGGGCAAATTCTGTGCACACATTCGCAAAGCAAGAGCTAACTGGCTCCTCTTTGAGACTGAGTTTACCTGCAGTTTGCTTGTTTGGTTTGAGGTGAACTCTGAATATTTCCTCTTGTGTGGTGCACAGATACAGGACAGGAATTTGGCATACTCCTCTCTCACCTGTCAGGAAATTACAGAGACATTTATCACAGACAATAGCGAGTGCATTTTTATGATCATCGATTTATCATCATAACAAATGTGTTTGTGAGAGTTTAGCGGCTTTTAGTCTATGTTTATGATCTTTGAAGTCAACTAATTCTAATATTCTCTGTAAGATCTTAGATCTTCATATATCAAAGGTGCAGAAACATTGTTGGTGTGGGTGTTTTTGTGTTAGATTAGTTTACATTTACATGTGTATTTAAAAAGATGTATCTTGTGTTTTGTGCTAATAAGTTAATATGTTGAATTGCCAATTTTAGTTACCGTGCTGATAAATAGTGTTTTCACTTTACTTATGATCAGCTGCAGAGCTTAAGGCCGTTCACTTGATCGCTGTCTGATTAATTTGGTCAGCCGTAAAACAGATATTCTGTTAAAATTGCCTATAAACATAATCATTAATTCCGTCTGAACACAGATTTTTGTCCAATCGGATGCTCTCTAGAATGAAAATGGTTCCGCCCCCTTATAAAACCGCCCCTGAAACTGACTAGCAAGTGACAAATTAAATTCTATTGACTACTTTTTTTAATAGGGAAAAAAGATGTCAACAATCAACATAACATAACGGATGTCTTTACAAACAACATCAACTTAAAACTACTAATACGATATTAATAATTACAGTAATTTTTCAATCATTTGATTTAATAATTGCAAATTTAAACCCAGCCACCTCTCACTAAAAACGTTTGCTATTATAACTGAACTGCAATTTTTTTCTAGTGTTCATTTTAATGTTCTATTTATCATTCCCTGTCCAGTGTCAACATTTATTGTTTTATTATTACCTGTCCCTGGCTTAATATTTTGTCAAAGCATGATTGATCATTCCATATGTTCATATATTATCTTTGTAATGAGATGAACAGGACTCACTTGTTTTGAGAGCCAGCAGTGCAGGATGAACATCAGCACCCCCTGCAGGCTGCTTAGTATGGTGAAGATGTATGACATTGGCAGAGTGTTTTCATCAAACTGAAAACAGCCAAACACCCACATGATGCCAAGGATACACAGCTGAGCAATTGCAGTAACCGTAAATGCCCTGTAGGTGGAGATAAAGATCTGCTTATAGCACACTGTTACAAATACTAAACGCATAAGCGCATAAGAGATGACATTCAAAAACATTAACAAAAACTTTGATTGGTAGTGAGGGTTTAATAACATTTCTCACTTGATTTTGTGTAGACTGTCTAAGTCTGGGTTGAGGGAGGAAAACTTTTCTGCCAGCTTCCATATTGTTATGAGGAAGAATAATACATTAACCTGAAACGAGCAGACAAAACGTAGTTTAAACAACAGCTTTCATTCTTTACATTTCTTTTAAGAGATTTTTGATTGTTGGTAATGTGGTACTTTCCAATAATAGCATAAACTATGCTGTTTAAAGTACAAACTCATGGTTTTTTGTTTTGAGAACTACTTAATACAATATATTTGATAAACAATGAGTAACATGAATAAGTAGTTTACCTGCACTGAAAAATGATATTATCTGAATTAATTGGTTTTATTGTTATTTATTTAAATGTTTTTATTTAAATATTTAAAAGAACTGAATCAACATACATTAGGTTTTACTATTTTAAGTATTAAATTAGGTAGACATTCCTATTTAATGTAACAATGACACGTTTTACCCATTGGATAAAATGCAACATTCCTAAAAATTCTGACAGACATTGTATGGTACTAAATATTGTGACACACAACAACAAAAAATATTGGGACCCTTTTTACAGTACATCACTGTATTGTAGAAAGCCATTTACCCATTTATATACTTTTTTAATGCAATAAAATATGTGACCCTGGAGCACAAAACCAGTCATAAGTAGCATGGTTATATTTGTAGCAATAGCCAAAAATACATTGTATGGGTCAAAATGATTGATTTTTCTTTTATGCCAAAAATCATTAGGATATTAAGTAAAGATCATGTCATATCATATCAAGATCATGAAGATATTTTGTAAATTTCCTACTGTAAATATATTAAAACTTAATTTTTGATTAGTAATATGCATTGCTAAGAACTTCATTTGGACAACTTTAAAGGCGATTTTCTCAATATTTTGATTTTTTTGCACCCTCAGATTCCAGATTTTCAAATAGTTGTATCTCGGCCAGATATTATCCTATCCTAACAAACCATACATCAATGGAAAGCTTATTTATTGTATAAATCTCAATTTCGAAAAATTGACCCTTATGACTGGTTTTGTGGTTCAGGGTCACATATGTAATATAATATTTAGTTTGGCCTTCCCCCATTTCCTTGCTCTTGACTCTTAGATCCTATTTTCTAATATATTTTGTGGAAAGTGCCATGTTAAGAGGTACTTACAATAATTATGACACAAACTGGCCCATAAAAGCTCCAGATGAAGCCATCTGGAATGTTGAGCCAACAGCTACAGATAAAGAAAAACATCTTAATACCATCAGAAACAAACCTGAAATTCTAATTAGCGTCTGCAAAGACATCAGTAATGTCTAAAACTCACTAGTTATCGGTGCCATATCCACTTGCGTTCACTGTGGCTGAAATGGCAACGATAACAGCAGGAACTCCATAACCAGCGGCAAACATATAGATGGGTCTCAGCGTTGTGTTGAAGACCAGCACCACCATGCGGAAGAGCTGCACTCCTTCCAGACACATCCAGCAGAAGGAAGCCAGGAAGAAGTAGTGCAGAATGCCTGCAACGACTGCACAGCCCACCTGAAGGACAGGAAGTGAACACTCAGGATGTTTATTATCAGACCCAGACAAACCAACCCTGTTTGAAGCCGCAGTTCACCTTATTCTCTGTGCGGGTGATGCCCACGAGGAACACAAAGTAGGCGATGAAGAGGCTGATGCAGAGGTGCAGGTGGATGGTGTTGCGTGTGCTCTGGATGGATCGCACGAAGTAAAACGTGACAATGCAGATGAGGAGGCAGATCAGAGACAGCGGCAGTCCCACCAGTGTGACCAGACGCAGCTCGTATACATCCTAGTTAAGAGAGAAAATGAAGAGTCTCCTTAACAGATTTTAACTTACAGTTAGAGTGTGAGCGCGTTAAGTATTCTTCTCTCTTTTGCAGCATGTATTTTAATCCTCTGTTGCACTGCACATATCATTAAAGGTCATTGCAATTATTCAGGGTGTGACCTTTGACCCTCGCCCACAATCCTGTATGACTATCCTCCTATATTATATCATTGGCTGCGTCCGAAAGCTTAGGCAGCAAATCAGTGACTTTGCGGGCAGCGTTTGCGCATGAAGGAACCTGATGAGACTAATGTCAAACATCTGAGGTAGCATAAAGCATAATGATCTACAACAAATTAGAGAGGGATTTGGTGATAACTAAGCAAATATTTAATTACTACAATACTAATTTTAAAAGTTGTTCAAAAACATACACTTATACAAAAACTGACCTTAACTTTCAAACACTGTTTTATTTGTTAATTGTCTCGGAATGGAACGCACAGGATAGTGGGAAAAGGATACAGGCCATAGGTTATATACTGCATGCCTATAAGTCATTTGCACACATACAGTATGGCCAGTCTTACTAACAGCTCGCGCCAGCGTAAACCGTCTTTTGGCGTTAAAGTACACTCTTAAAAATAAAGGTGCTTCAAAAGGTTCTTCAAGCGATGCCATAGAAGAACCATTTTTGGTTCCACAAAGAACCATTCAGTCAAAGGTTCTTTAAAGAACCATCTCTTTCTTACCTTTTTATAATCTGAAGAACCTTCTTTCGCCACAAAGAACCTTTTGTGAAACAGAAAGGTTCTTCAGATGTTAAAGGTTCTTTATGGAACCATTTAGACAAAAAGGTTCTTCTATGGCATTGTGAAGCACCTTTATTTTTAAGAGTGTAGTACTGTCAGGATTTAGCCTACTAAAGATGCGCAGTGACAAATTAGCGCCGAAAAGGCGTGGACAGTTATTTTTGTGCCTGACCTTACAGAATATGCATTTGTTTCAAATACAAAATTTATGGGAGGACGTTTTACTAACGTTTGCACTCGTCAAATTACTGGTATTTACTGGTATTTATGCCATTATTTAACACCCGATAAAGCATGTCATAAACTATTTTTTACACACGGCGGGCTAGAGTGAGCTTGAGAACGGCGCGGCCGGCGGATTCGACGAAGGAGACTTGTGGCAACCACATGTGATGACCCCGGGCTGGACTCTGCTTCGTCTACGGTGAAAGCCGATCCGGCGATCGACAGCGCGAAGTTGATGTATTTCCTCAGCGACCAGCATGGATCAGCTCTAGGCATGACGAAGCGGATATCGTACTCTTTTGGACGACCAAACAAAGCAGTTTCGCTTTCACAACGAAACACACAGCGTCTTCACGACATGGCGGCGGCGGCAACAACAATACTAGAGCGAGAATAAAAGTTACGCTTTCTTTCTTTGCGTGAACATTTGGGCAGCGTTATGCAAATCTTCCCACATCGTGACGTAGACATGTTGGGGCGTGTTAGAACGAGCCGTTTTAGGTAGGCGTGGTTGACTCTTAACTTTTATAAAGAATATCTCTTTGGATTTGAGACTTTAGTCTTTGCAACTTTGCAGATCTTCTTTATGCACCAAGAGCTTGTAACACTCCAAAGAGAAAGGAAAAATTGAAATCGCATCATATGACCCCTTTAATTTGCGCGTTGTTAGTAAATCACCCGCAGAAATGCTAATTTGCCCAAAACTGGCCCGTAATATTTATCTTTTAACAAACTCTTTAGTGCCTAAAAATACTTTTGTATTAATAGTTTAACTTTTATGATGTGCTCAAGTTTTGGTGACAAAAGTTAGAATACAAACCCCAATATCATAGAGAGCCATAAGCACAGCAAAGCTGCTGAGGTGAGAACAGGAGCAGACGGTCTGATCGGCACTGGATCTCACTGTAGTGCAGCCACGTGTTGACCACGCGCCCCCTTCCAGTTCAGGATCCCAAAACACACACATAGGCTTATGCTTCTCATTCTTTTTCTGGAGGGAAATGTACGTGCAGAATTATTAATTGATAGTATATCATATTGGTGAAACACATTATATGTGGTACATTGAGAGAATTGTTCCATACCTCCAAGTGAGAAAACGTGAGATTTACTGGTTTCGTTAGATTGTCTGTCTCTTTGTTACTAACAGTGGCAGTTACTACTTTTGAATTGATCTTGAAAGTTTGCTTTTGCTGTGTCTCTAAATGGTCAAAATAGCCATTGAGTGATTCCTCCAGACCTTTGTAGCTGAGGAGAGCTGCAGTCGTAAAGCCTGGTTGATACACAAAGACGGTAGAAACTGTTTTATACTGTCGAATAATAAAAAGGTCACTTTTATTATTATTATTAGTACTATTATTTACTCTGTAAATGAAATTAGGAATATATACCGAGGTATGTATTTCCTGTTGCTGTGTCCCAGTGGGAGGTCAATTGTGCTCCACTAGTATTCATCATGAAATGACCCTCAGGTGGAGAATTGCCCCTCTTTACTAACAGCTCCACATCTGAAAGGCAAAAACCAAATTACAAATATAATAAATTCAGTGAAGCGGATGTACGATACTGACATAATATTTTGGTCTTACCAGTTTTAGCGCTTACTCTCCTGGTCTGGCTTACTGACAGCTGAGGTCCTATCAGTTTTAGCATGCTTTCCACAATACTAAACAATGCTGAGATTATATGATTATCACCATTGAAGCCACCAAGAAGCAGATCATCTAGAGCATTTAGAAATGCCTGTATGCGGTTGGGTAAAATGAGAGAGAATTGTGGATCAAGATGATGTTTAAGTATAAGCACTCATTTGAGCTTGTTGAACTTAAGTGCATTTATGGTAAACTAAAATATACTTTAATGTAATTTTTATTCAAACTTGTATGTCATGTATTTAAATATATTTGTAATGATGAAGTTGCAGTTTAGTACATTTTAAATATAGTAAGTGTAATATTGCAAAACACACTAAGTTAGCCTACATTTATAATTGAGTACATGTGTTTTATGTTAGTCAAGTCACCAAGAATTAGTGTACTTCTTTAAAGCATGACATATTATTAAAACATGATGATTTAATATATACTTTAAAACATTTAATTAGACATCACAAAGTGCACTTTTTTGCTTAAGTGTGTTAAGAAACAGTCATGAAAGTGTACTCTCTTTAGGTACATTTAAGTGGACATTTTTTGAATTAATATTATATCATCTGCAAATATTATTGTATAAAAGTATTTAAAAATATTCTTTAAATTTAAGTGCTCCTTTTCACAAGGGTATATATATATATATATATATATATATATATATATATATAGAAACTCTAGATGGCGCAGTCCGATAGGTCTAACTCAATCTGACCTAATGACATCATTATCACATGGCACTTTTTTGCTTAAGTGTGTTAAGAAACAGTCATGAAAGTGTACTCTCTTTAGGTACATTTAAGTGGACATTTTTTGAATTAATATTATATCATCTGCAAATATTATTGTATAAAAGTATTTAAAAATATTCTTTAAATTTAAGTGCTCCTTTTCACAAGGGTATATATATATATATATATATATATATATATATATATATATAGCCAATCTGTGAATTTTTGCAATAAAACTGATTAACAAATCAGACTGATTTATCACCTGCAAAAATCTTTCTCCGTCCCCTTGTGTAAAATGCTTCATGCTGACAGAATCACTCTGATTCAGTATCAGACAGCTGTTGGTCATCAAAGAGACAAGTTTTGTGAACTCTGGAGATGCCTACACAGAAAAGAGAAATCAGCATTCTGGTTCATTATGAATGACTGCAATATTCGGTTACAGTAATCTAGTAAAAGTTACGCAGTACCTGAGATGCTTTGCTCTCACTAAATAATCTGTCGCACTTTAGCTCTAAAAAACAAAACAAAACTATAAACAAAATATAACTAAGCAATATCACACAAGAAAAGGTATGGTTGTGATTAGGTGATCACATTTGATATTCAGACCAGTAGCACAGATTGTGTGTTTGCAAGACAGATCATTAAACAAGAATCAATATTACACTTAAAAAATTGGTAACCTAAAATGGTTAACATATTAATTACATCAACAATATTAATATTTGGTGCAAACACATGCAACTGCTGTGTGCTATGAATTATGGGAAAGCATGAAATTTAAGAGATATTTAGGAACCAAAATAAACTTTTAACAGAGAACTCTAACCTGTGCATTTCATTTGTTTGTGACCATAGTTGGTGAATCCTAAGCACAAACATTCAAGGCCGTCTTTGCTGTTTTTGCAGACTCCTCCTCCACATATAGATTTATCAACGTCACATACACCTTCAACAACATCAAAACAGCATTTTGGAGGATATTAGATTTCTCAAAAATAAACCGAAACTTCAATGTGTCAAAATGTGAACTTGAATGGTTTGAAAGGACCTACTCTCGCAGAGTTCACTTGTATCAGTGAAGTTAGTTTCTCCTGACTTTAGTCTGAATCCAGCATCACAGATGCAGTAGAAACCTCCAGCAGTGTTATGACATGATGCGTGTTTTCCACAAAAACTGGGATCATTGCATTCATTTCTGTCTGTAATTTAGGGACAGATAATAAACAAAACTCTCAACTGAAAACTCTCACATTAGACTGCAAGCAAACAGATGGCCAAAAAATACGTAGGATAAAATTGTTTGATACCAATACACTGAACTCCTTGTCCTGAATTGCTGGAAATGTAGCCAGTCGCACATGTGCATTTATATCCTCCTTCAGAATTGACACATTCTGTATTAGGACTACAATCAGCGCTGCCAACCACACATTCATTGATGTCTGAAATGAGATGAACAGAGATTCAGATGTTTTCTCTGCTGCACAGAGATCATGTGAGATGCATCATATCATCATAGCATGTTACTGGCATGTTTCTAGCATGAATTAGCTTGTTCCTAGCATGTTTTAATACATAACTAACATGTTTGCTGCCATGTTTCTAGCATTTCTAGCATGTCGCTAACATGATTTAACACACTGTTACCATGTTTTAGCATGATTTAGCACATTGCTAGCATCTTTTAACATATTGCTAACATGTCTTAGGCTAGTTACCAACATTCTTCAGTATATCATCTTTTATGTTAAAAAGAAGAAATAAACTCATACAGATTTGAAACAACTTGGGTGGGTAAATGATGACAGACTTTTTGGGTGAAAATTGAATTTTCAATTTGGGTGAAAGTTTCCTACCAATACACTGAACTCCTTGTCCTGAATTGCTGGAAATGTAGCCAGTCGCACATGTGCATTTATATCCTCCTTCAGAATTGACACATTCTGTATTAGGACTACAATCAGCGCTGCCAACCACACATTCATTGATGTCTGAAATGAGATGAACGGAGATTCAGATGTTTTCTCTGCTGCACAGAGATCATGTGAGATGCATCATATCAAGCTCTCTTTACCTTTGCATTTATTCGAGTTCGCTTGTTTGAAATTGCCATCTGAGTTTATGTTGAATAACTTACATTTACACAGTATTGTCAGTTATTTTTTGCTGTGTTGACAGAAATTGTTTTAAACAAAGCCACGGTGCCTCCGAGAAGCTCACAGTTGTGGCATGTTGTTCCTGATTGAATTTATGGTTTTGAATGAATCATTGATTGAATGATTCAGTGACTCACTCATTATAGTTACTTGTCGCCACCTACTAGCGTATTAATATAAACTGCAGCAAGTCACTGAAAAATCCCCACCACTAATACACAGCGTTTTGTGCTTTGAATGAACATGAAAAGTACATGAAAAGCATGAAATTCAAGAGATATCTAGTAACTAAAAACTTCTCATGAAAAAAGTTAATAAAAGAAGGCCTTAATTGTTTAATCCTAACACTGTCCAATGTCAAATCTGGGTCATTAAGCAAAACCAGAAGCACTAGGTGGCCAATAAATGTGTAAGGTCTAATAGTTTCTTACCAATACACTGAACTCCTTGTCCTGAATTGCTGGAAATGTAGCCAGTCGCACATGTGCATTTATATCCTCCTTCAGAATTGACACATTCTGTATTAGGACTACAATCAGCGCTGCCAACCACACATTCATTGATGTCTGAAATGAGATGAACAGAGATTCAGATGTTTTCTCTGCTGCACAGAGATCATGTGAGATGCATCATATCAAGCTCTCTTTACCTTTGCATGAAATTGCATCCGCTTGTGTGAAATTATGAGCTGAAAGTGTTGTGAATCCTTCATGACATTGACAGTAGTAGCTGCCAACAGTGTTGAAGCATCTTGCATTTTTTCCACAAATGGATGGTTGAGACACACACTCATTGTCCTCTATAACAATGACAGAGAAAGTTTGAATAACCATAGCACCTTTTCCTGATTTTTATTTAAAATTCATTAATAAGTGCTGTTTCATGAATGTGTCGTATATCTGCAATATAATTTCCAGCTATTCAATAATATACAACATCAACAAAACTTGATTATTATTTGTGTGTGTTTGTGTGAATCTTGTATAAATGTTGGCATGCACAACCCAAGTAAAATCCTGTTAAGCCCTGACATCAGAGTATCATATATGTTAGCTTTTTTATTCATACCTACACAATTTCCACTGCGCTTTACATATCCAAGTACGCAGGATGTTTGCATCAGGATGTTCTCTGTCAGTGCTAACAGAAGAACTACAAGCAGAAAATAAAAAGTCTGTTACTGCAGGTTTAGTGTCTTTGGTGTAGTTTGATGCACATATAGTGAGTCTGAGACCACACTGATAATCTGAGATGTTTTTATGTTAACTTGCAAATATGCAGGTAGTTTTAGGAATTGTAAAAAGTCAAACCAAAGGCATTCAGAAATTAAAATTTAAAAGAAATGAATAAATTCATGATAATTTTCAATTTGACTAAAGTAGTTATGTAATGAAATGGTAACATTGACTATATTGCTCTCAAGCATGTCAAACTGAGCCACATTTTGACCCATCCTAATCTCATAGGTAAAACATGCTAAAATTAACCAAAATTACTTATTGCCTATAATGGCTTTCTTGGCATTCAATTTACTAGGAGTAACAGTCTTAGAAGACAAAGTTGGAAGACGTATCAAAGAAAAAAATAAATCTATTAAGCTAATTCTATTTCCACTCATTGTTCATGACAGTTGCATTGAGATGATGGCCAGTCAGGAAGTACACTGCTCGAGAGCTATGGGTGAGGTGCTGCGCAGTACTGTGGCTAACAGATTTAACTTACAGAACCAGCATACAGATCACCGCACTGTCACATGCTTTGACCACAGGCTTGGTCAGCCAGAAGACTGTTAAAAAGTGCCGTAACACTTTTTACAACCACATTGGTGACTCAGCCATAACCTAAGGTGTGGTCTTGCTCATTATTTTGTAACCAAGCATCAGGCAAACAATGTTTTTAGGATTTTGTTCTTATTCTTTTCAGTTTAACAGTAAGGTTTATGTAACACTTTTTTCGCTCTTCATAGTTTTTCCTGGGTTTGATGTCATTGTCCCATCAGCCTGGGCCTCTCAGCTGTGGACACATGAAAACACCTTGGATTTCCTGTCCTGATTTGGTTTCCGTCAATATTTTTCCATTGTCAAAATCAAAGCCAAGGAACTTCACGATTTAAAGTAGTTCACCCCAAAATAAAACAATCTGTCATAATTGACTCACCATCAAGTCGTTTCAAACCTGTATGATTTTCATTTTTGTGTGGAGCATAAAAAGGACATTTTGAAGTGTGTTTTTGTCAATGGTTATCAAAGTGGTTTTGTTACCAACATTTTTCAAAATAAATTATTTTGTGTTCCCCAGAAGAAATAAAGCCATAAAGGTTTGCAGCGACAATGAGTAATGACAGAATCTTCATTTTTCAGTTTAACTTTTGAGTTTCACTTGTCATTTTCTCACAATATCACATGAACTTACAATATTTTGATTATACAGTTTTACTATTGCAGTGTCTTTAGGTTAATGAGTTTGCATCTTTCCCCAAAATCACTTCTTTCATTTCACTTCATGGTTGTTTCCCAAACACTTAAACAGAATGTCTTAAGACTATGACAGCAGGAGCAAAACCCTCTGAGAAGACAAATGGATGTTGTGTTTCTTCTCCATTCATCAGTCACATTCAGCTGGTGCTTTCCAGATTACTGGAGCTCATAGGCCCTGCTTCAGATAAAAACTACCCCATTGTGACATCAGATTTTCCTATCTGTGGCAGTTTCCTTTCATGCCCATTTACTGTTTCTCTACTTTTGAAACTGCAACGATTACGCAGTTGTTGGCAGGGCAACATTTAATTTAGCAGAACCACACAGTGGCTCCATACAAACATCTGTCTCTACATTCATCAGTGGAAACTTCAATCCTGAAGAAATCTGAAGCGTGACTCACCCAGACTCAGCAGATGCTTGTGCCTCATGATCAAAGAGTGAAAGAAACTCGCAAAATGAAAAATCAATAATGAATACGGCTTATGGTTTGATCCTGAGCAACTTTTATATTTGAATGCCTCCTTTTCTCAGTCTTGCTCTCAGACTAGGTCTTGTGTCTCTCTCGCTGACTCTAATGCTGAACAAGCCTGAAGTGCCTGAAAGAGTTTTGTTGGTCCAGCCCCCTGCTTTGGTTGACACCGAGAGGGAGGGAGTGGGACAAAAAGTTGCAAGAAAATGACAATTGGCTTCATGATGTCAGTGTAGTGTTGAGTAACTCTTTCTTGGATGTTAATCTGTTCGCAGAATCTTTCTATTTAATTAAGAAGCATTAAAAACAAACAAACAAAGAAAAACAAAAAACTGAAAAAAAAAAAAAACCTGTTTTCAGTGTGTTTTGCTGAACCCAGTTCAATTATTAATATTGATAATGTTACACATAAAGCATTCAGGTAAAGTTGTAACTTTAACTCCCAACATCTGAGCTGGGGGGGGGGTTAATACTGAAGATGCGTGTGTGCATTTATACGTGTGACTTCCTGTTTTCGTGTTGTCATGAAGGTGTCAAGGAGACCGTTCTGCTTTCAGTGCTGATATTTTATCACCCATGCAGTTTCTAACACGTACATGTTTTTTTAGTATTGTTTTAGGTTAACAATACTCCAGTGTTCCTATCCCAAAAATGCATTTGCTAAAATAACCTTTAGCCTGTATTCATATGCAGAGGTTCCTATGGGAATGTTTGTTTGACAGATTTAATGTTACATTGTACTGACATTGTGCAAAGTTATATTTGCTCAAACAATGTCTTCTAGCTGTGTTCCTTTGGGCTAGATTCATAAATGGGACAAGTCAACAAGTAGGCTAATGTCCCAGACCTCTCAACAATGGCACCCATTTGTGTAGTTCTGGTGTTGCTGTGACCTGTTGATTGATTCTTTGATATTGCAGCTTTACATGCATTGTGGAAGAAAAATGGCTTTCTTCTTACATCATATTTTAAAATTGATGTCGTTGTCAACATTGAAGAGATTGTATCGCTACCCAAAAATAAATGAGGACTACTCAACCTACTCAACGCACACTCAAAGCAAAAAGTATAAGTGCTCAAGTATAAAGTATAAGACACCTCAGTGCATGTTTTCTTTTATGGAGAAGACAATCCCATATTATACACTATGATGAGCTATATATTTGCTATAAACAAACATCCAAGCTGAGGTATGAAGCAAGAGATTTGTTCGAGATACTGGTCATTGTAAAGTTCTTAAAGGGATAGTTCACCCAAAAAGGAAAATTACCCCATGATTTACTCACCCTCAAACCATCCTAGGTGTATATGACATTCTTCTTTCAGATGAATTCAGTCGGAGTTATATTAAACAATGTCCTGGCTCTTCCAAGCTTTATAATTGCAGTGAATGGTGGTTGAGATTTTGAAGCAAAAAAAAGTGCATCCATCCATCATAAAAAAAGGTGGTGGTGGGTGGG
>NW_015555721.1:1167552-1168312 GCF_001515605.1 Sinocyclocheilus anshuiensis
TAAACTTTAGCAACCATATAGCAATTTGTTAAAGGGGTCATCGGATGCAAAAATCACTTTTGTTGTTGTTTGAACATAAAGTGTGTGTACACATCCACTCTATAATAATAAAAATCCACCCAGTGTTTTTTTTTAAATCCCTGTTTTATAATCCCCTTTCTCAAATCAGGCTGTTCTGAGATTCCTGTCAGAATGACGAAGTTCTGCACAGGCCGCTCCCACGATAGTTCATTAACACGGCCGTCTTACCTTAGACCCGCCCTGAGTGAGCTGTGAGCTGTCCGCCATTGTGTCGACTCCGGTGCAGTGGAAGACAAGAATGTCTCCGATTAAGCGATCGAGGTGTTTTGTTGCTAGATGTAATAATGAACATAGCAGTCGTCATTTACTCCCGACATCTGAGCCGCTGAAGACGCAGAGGATTAACGTTACTTTCGTTTTTTGAAAGGAATGCACTGATCCCCGATCTGCCTAAATGCGTTTAAGTTCGCGCGAATCATTCATGATCCAGCTTCATCTACAGAAGAAGTGAGTATAAGGTTTTTTTTATGAATCTTTGCAAATCGCCTTTCCTAATAATGTGCTAGTTAACCAGTTTCGCGGCTGAAGTTTACAGTCTGCCGTCAACAGTTCCGTCACCCCACGGAAGAGAAGGGCGGGGTCAGCAGAGCTCATTAGCATTTAAAGCAACACGGACTAGAACGGCGTGCTGAAAACAGAACTGATTTTGACAGGGTAAAAAGGGTGTTTTTTACACTAC
>NW_015555721.1:1168365-1172213 GCF_001515605.1 Sinocyclocheilus anshuiensis
AGACTTTTCATTAAGACCCTAAAGAATCATATCAGCTTGTGGAAAATGGGCATCCGATGACCCCTTTAAAATCTACCCACAACACGCATTGTCACAGCACACATTATTTTAATTTTCTTCAAATCTAGTCATTAGAAAGAAATCTATAAAATGTAAACATTGTGTTGCTTTGTTGAAGGATTGTTTTTTTTTTTAATTCATGATTGATATGAATACAGAAAGGTTCAGTTGAATCTCTATTTGAATCATTCATTCAGTTCTGCTTTCTTTGCAGCCTTATGTTATTGTAAACACCAGCGAACAGTACATGGGCAGAACAGGATATGAACAGGAAATTACAACAGATGGAACAGGTCTGCCAAACATGTCAAAATAAACTCATATATCTCTCATTCTTTTACATAATAGAGACTCTGCAGAGGTGTTGCATTTTTGGAGGCTTGGCCTAATGTTTAGAGAGTCTAGTGACTAGAGACTAGTAACCCAAAGGTCATGGGTTCGAGTCTCGGTAACTGCAGGGAATGTAGGTGGGGGGAGTGAATATAACGCGCTCTCTTCCACCTTCAATTCATGACTGAGATGAGACCCTTGAGCAAGGCACTGAACAAAAAATGGCTGCCCACTACCAATATGGCTGCCCCATGTTGAGTGTGTGTGTGTGTGTGTGTGTGTGTGTTTGTTCACTACTCACTGTTGTGTGTGTGCACTTGGATGGGAGAAATGCAGAGCACAAATTCCGAGTATGGGGCGCCATACTTGGCCACACGTCACGTCCTTTCCCTTTCCTCCTTTCCTTAAATCGCTGTTAGGATGTAAAGTAATATTGGGTTCCCCTATTAAACTCCCCAACATATGTTAATAGCAAACACTGGGGCATAAATACAGAGGGGATAACAAACCTAACTAGACACAGGAGCAAATGATCAGGGAGAAATGAGGGAAACTACAAGAGCTACAAAAGGACTAGAAACAAAACTAGAAACAGGAACAGAACAAAAAAGTCCAAATGGGAGAAAATATTTGTTTGTACACAGCGCATGTCCGTAGCTATGTGGATCCAACAGAAACACAGAAAATGACACAAACATACTGTGCAGTGCCTCAAAAATGTTTGAAGTCATATTTACTGGATAGATCTATGAATGCCACAGTTTTGTCACTTGCTGTATTGGACTATGCTAGGAAATATGAGACATTTTAAAGTGTGGCTTAAGTGTCCAAATGCATTGTGAAGACAATGTATGCACTACTGTTTAAAAATGTAGGGTCAGTGGGATTTTCTTTTGCAAAAATTTTCTGATGCTCACCATGCAAGGCTGAGCAGAAATACAGTCAAAATATTGTGAAATATTATTTGAATATATTTAAAAGTGTAATTAATTCCTGTGATTTCAAAGCTGAATTTTCAGCATCATTACTCCAGTCTCCAGTGTCACATGATCTTTCAGAAATCATTCTAATATGTTGATTTGCTGCTCAAGAAAAAATTCTTATCAGTGTTAAAAACAGTTGCTGAATGCTTAATATTTTTGTTTTCAAGATTCTTTGATGAAAACGTTGAAAAGAAATTTGAAATATTTATGAAATATATATATATAAACCGAAACTGTATTGTTGCCTGTTCCAAGTATCCTAGATCAATCAAGTTCTGGTCAGTGTTTCCTACCAATGTTTATCTTGTAATACTGAAATCCACAGCTGTTCCTCTTATTCTGCTCTTGTCCTACACGCTGCTGACAGCAAGAGAATGAGTGCTGAGAAATTGCTTATTCCCAAGATGTTTGGTGATACCAGACAGAAAAGGGATTTTGGTGCACAGTATGTATAAAACCCCACACTAGGGAAGTACTCCAGGTGTAAGAGAGCATGAATATAAAATAGAGGATGTGATTGCAGATGTGCAAGAAGCCACAAGATGTATCATACGAAACAAATATATTCAATGTTATTCACCACCGTAAAATATAGCGTCACTTTTTAATTTCTCCAAGATAGGGTCTTTATTTTGGGTGTTTATTTTATTTAATGTTCTATAACATATAGATTTCAAAATTCCTATTTTAATTTAGAAAGCAGTACATGGGTTTGATTAAGAAAATAGCTTAATATAATAGCTAAACAAAACGTATTAGTTACTAGTTAGAAATACTATATACATGTATGCTTCTTTCTGTATTATTGTAGTTATTTCTGAAGCAATGTAAAAATGTTTGAAAATGTACACTTTGTGAATTAGTTTTAATAAATAAATGCCCCTTTTCACAAACAAAATATTATACTACACTATTGTCTGCTTGTTGATGGTGTAAATGCTCTACTATCAGTAATTAATAACCAGTACACTGTGTTCTGTCATTGTGCTGTGACTGTCCTGCCTCTTTCTTAGCAGCTTCTTGTGTACTTTTCACCTCTCTTTCATCTTGAGTGCTTATATAGAGTCTAATTTGAACCAGGAACTACCCAACAGCCACCTCTTCCTCCACAAACCACAAAACCAACATGGTGTGTGTCACGGCTTCACACTAAATGTGTAGGTGGTTTCTACATTGTTCTTTGTAATTTCTAGTGTTGATAAGGGTTTGTAAGGGTAATCGATAAAAGTGGTATAAGCACACCTCTCCTCAATAAGAAATGATTTGAGATATCATTCATGTCAACAGCACAAACAGGCCAAAGCTTAACATTTTATATTTTGTTGAAATCCCTAAGTAGGAGCAATAATTATGATGTTTGCCTTATTTATAAGCACAAGAACAGTTTATAGGTCTTGTATGGTTTCTGTATTTGCTGTTTACTCTGAACTCCTTCCTGTTTTCTTTCAGGGTATTGACCTTTTGTACATCTTCTGTGGAGGCCTAGAAGGGGAGAAAGTTTCCATAGTTAACTGGTTTAGTTTCACTTCAAATTTAATTCAATCTACCTTCACAACCCCACACACAAAGCCTCTCTTTCATTTCTCTCTCCAGTTGTTCATGTGTATTACTAAAAATTTCTAGATCATGTGTGTTTAGGTAAGCAAATTTTCATTATGTTTAAAGTTTAAAAGAATGTGTATGCACCTAACAAGCATTTTCGGTCATATATATATATTACATACACAGTGCCATGAAAAGGTTTTTGCCCCCTTCCTGTTTTTAATTTTTTGCATATTTGTCACACTTAAAAGATTCAGATCAAACTAATTTTAATATTACACACAGATAACCCGAGTAAATACAAAATGCAGTTTTGAAATAATGATTTCATTTATTAAGGGAAAAAAGCTGTGCAAACCTGCCTGGCACTACGTGAAAAAGTATTTACCTCCTAAATCTAATAACTGGTTGTGCCACCCTTTACAGCAACAACTGCAATCAAGCGTTTGCGATAACTGGCAATGAGTCTTTCACATCGCTGTGGAGGAACATTGCTGCTGCAAAGCAGCCCCAGACCATCACACTACCACCACCATGTTTGACTGTTGGTATGATGTTCTTTTTATGCAACATGGTTACATAAAACATATGGTTTTATGCCAGATGTAACAGGACACACAAAAGTCTTGGGGATAAACAAGATATTTTTTGGCAAATGTGAGACGAGCCTTTGTGTTCTTTTTGGTCAGCAGTGGCTTTTGCCTTGTAACTCTCCCATGGATGCCATTTTTGCCCAGTCTCTTCTTATTGCTGGAACATGAACACTGGCCTTAATTGAGGCAAGTGAGGCCTGCAGTTCTTTAGATGTTGTTCTGGGTTCTTTTATGACCTCTTGGATGAGTCATCGTTGTGCTCTTGGAGTAATTTTGGTTGGCCGGCAACTCCTGGGAAGGTTCACCATTGTTCCAAGTTTTCTCAATTTGTGAATAATGG
>NW_015555721.1:1172936-1177866 GCF_001515605.1 Sinocyclocheilus anshuiensis
CATGAAAAGGATTTTGCCCCCTTCCTGTTTTTGATTTTTTGCATATTTGTCACTCTTAAAAGATTCAGATCAAACTAATTTTAATATTACACACAGATAACCCGAGTAAATACAAAATGCAGTTTTGAAATAATGATTTCATTTATTAAGGGAAAAAAGCTGTGCAAACCTGCCTGGCACTACGTGAAAAAGTAATTGCCCCCTAAATCTAATAACTGGCTGTGCCACCCTTTACAGCAACAACTGCAATCAAGCGTTTGCGATAACTGGCAATGAGTCTTTCACATCGCTGTGGAGGAACATTGCTGCTGCAAAGCAGCCCCAGACCATCACACTACCACCACCATGTTTGACTGTTGGTATGATGTTCTTTTTATGCAACATGGTTACATAAAACATATGGTTTTATGCCAGATGTAACAGGACACACAAAAGTCTTGGGGATAAACAAGATATTTTTTGGCAAATGTGAGACGAGCCTTTGTGTTCTTTTTGGTCAGCAGTGGCTTTTGCCTTGTAACTCTCCCATGGATGCCATCTCTTTCCTATTGTTGAATCATAACAATGACCTAGATGTTGTTCTGGGTTCTTTATGACCTCCTGGGTGAGTCGTCGTTGCGCTCTTGGAGTAATTTTGGTAGGCCGGCCACTCCTGGCAAGGTTCACCACCATTCCAAGTTTTCCAAGTTCCTTGAATTTCTTTAGATCACAGCATGATGTGTTGCTCTTTAAGCATGCTTCACTTTGTCAGACAGGTTCTTTTTAAGTGATTTTTTGATTCAACAGGTCTGGCAGTAATCAGACCTGGGTGTGGCTAGTGAAATTTAGCTTTCTAAAATAATGTGGTTAATCACAGTTCTTTCATGATTTAACAGGAGAGGGCAATTAATTTTTCACGTAGCGCCAGGCAAGTTTGGACAGATTTTTTCCCTTAATAAATGAAATCATCATTTAAAAACTGCATTTTGTATTTACTTGCATTATCTTTGTGTAATATTAAAATTGGTTTGATGATCTGAATCTTTTAAGTGTGACAAATATGCAAAAAATAAAAAAAACAGGAAGGGGGCAAAACCCTTTTCACAGCACTGTATATATCATTTCCATGTTTGTAGATGAGTGAAAGGCAAAGCAAGGGAAAAAAATCTCACTGTTTAGCAGAAAATAAATAAAAAATAACTATTTGCTATTAATCTAAAAACTTACTATGGGTTTGTTCCCTGTGGTCTTGAGAATTTTTGCAATTTTCATAATCGGGAATGTCTGTTAAAAACAAAACACCACAGCACACACAGGACAAAGTTAGGATATGCATTGCAGCATTGCTTTGCGGTCATTATTTCTGTTCAGCATGTAGTACCTGAGTCTGATTCATCCACATACTTCTCACAGTCAAATATAGCTTCAGACACATTGTGTACATTTATGTAAGGTTCTCCTACAAAAACGTTAGCATCAACATTATCAGAGGATCAGAGGACTTTATTAACCAATGTATTTATAATGAAACAAATAGAGTAAATAGAGTGCTATTCTTATTTAATCTCAGATCTTCTATAGCTAACAATTTCTCTTTCTCTCACACCCCCGTCAGGTTGGCCGGGGTGGGGGCACTAGTCTGCTCATTTCTAACAATTGGAAATACTCAACCCACTCTCCCCTATGCAATTATAACTCATTTGAATCTCATGCAATTACTGTAACAGCTCCTGTAAAACTCCAGGTTGTGGTAATTTGCCGCCCTCCTGGGCAAATTCTAGCCACCTTCCTAGAGGAGCTGGATGGGCTGCTGTCCTCGTTCCCGGAGGATGGCAGTACACTTTAAGTCTTTGGCGACTTCAACATTCATCTGGACAAGCCTTATGCTACAGACTTCCATTCACTCCTTCCTTCATTTGATCTCAAACGACTTACCACTACAAGCACGCACAAATCAGGCAACCAACTTGACTTAATTTACACACGCAATTGTATTGCAAAATTGTAATTGTATTCTGGTAAAACCCCTACATATCTCTGATCATTTCTTCATTACATTTAAACTACATTTTGCTACCTGTGTGCCACAAACCCCTATACCGGTTACTTTTAGACGAAACGTATGCTCCCTTTCCCCCTCCCATCTTTCCTCCGTAGTATCCTCCTCTCTTCCCTCACCTACGCATTTCTAACATATTTAACTATTTATCTCTAGAGAAAATGAAATTACAAATCTAGACTCCCAGACATTTTATTCCTTTTTTTTGTCAATGGAAAAAGCAAAGAATTAATTTTTATTATGAGCTGAATTTATCTTTGCTCTTTTGTTGATTTTGATTGCTTCCATTGTCCTCATTTGTAAGTCACTTTGAATAAAAGCGTCTGCTAAATGACTACATGTAAATGTAAATGTACTGTAGAGGGCACCAGGGGAAATTGTACATTTCACAAACAAGCTAGAGTGACATTTATGCTCAGTACAGTTCTGTAGAAACCTGAGAAAAAGATGTATGATCATTTTGTGAGATTAGTTATGTATAAAAGTAATTACAACTATAATATTTGGCTTTGTTTACATTCTTGCTGAAGGTAATGACTAAAAGTGGATGGGTGTGGCCAAACTATCGTGTAAGAACTGCACCAAGAAAAATAACAATTTACTTTAATTGCAAAGTGTTTTATTTTTGTAATTAAAACATTTTTACCAAGACTTTCATCTGCAATAATTTTTTTAAATTACGATATAATTAATTTTGCTTTTAAACATAAAACATTTGTTTCTCTTCTCTTATACAGGATAAGGACCAAGATATAAGACATCATAGCGCCATCTACATGTAAGAAGCACTAAACATCACAGTCAGTGGGTACCTGTTAGTGGAAAGTATGAGAAACAATAGGAAAAAAGGGAATTTAAAAGAGGAAAAAATATACAAAAACAGCAATATATAGGCTACAGCAACACATCCATGAATGTAATGTGCTACTACTAAAGACAAAATATGCCTGGGGCTTACAGGGGTTATTTGTGTCAGTCGAGTTAGTTTCCCCTGCAGTACACATGCAATAACTCACAGGAGAGTAACGAGATGTTGCATGTTTTTAACAAGAACTGGGATCATTGCATTAATCTCTGTAAATCTGTAATTCAGGGACAGATAATAAACAAAGACATGTCAACTGAAAACTCTCACATTGTCTAGATGTCACACAATGGCCAAAAATGTCTAGGCCTTAATAATTTCTTACCAATACACTGAACTCCTTGTCCTGCATTAAATACTCTTGTTCGTTGCTGGAAATGTAGCCAGTTGCACATGTGCAATTATAACCTTCTCATAATTTGCACATATTGCGTTGGAACCACAATCAGCGCAGCCATCCACACCAGCAGTGCCAGATTTAGGCCACATTTGGGCCAAGATTGTCATCAGCTACCTATGACCTAGCAACCCTCTAAAACTCTTAGCAGTTGTATAACAATGTGTAGAACACTTTAGCAATTCATTTGAACATTGTGCTGGTTTGTTAATTTCATTTTTTATTTCATGATTGAAAGGTTCGGAACTTAATCAATGTTAACATTCACACCACTTTTGTTTTAAATACTGGAGACTTATATAATGGTCGCAAAATAGGGTTCTCACTTCCTATTAAAGGTTTTGAAACCCCAAAAACATGTCAAAACAATCATTGTGGGAACATTGTAAAGAGAGCTGCTGTGAATTGTAGAGGTATAGTTGTCCTGTTTTCACGCAGACTATTATTGCTGTTTCTATAGCACAGACAAACACAGAAAGAAAGAAAGTAGATTATTATATTTGGTGAGAACTGACTTCTCACTACAAATAACCTTGACAACACTTGATTAAAACAGTCAATGCAAAAAGGGGCTCATGACAGTGAAGTTATTTCTGAGAAAGGCTTTAGCTCTTATGTATCTCTCACTTTCTTCATATAATGAACAAATCTAGTGATTGTAGTTACTGTTGTTGTTCACATCAGTAATTGTAAAAAATAATAATCCTACTTAAAATAGTGGATACAGTAATCAGTCACACACCTTGTGATATGAAGCAGTGCAGCAGTAAGTTTGGCTCCAGTGATACATTGTACCGTCTTCACTACCCTCTGCAGGGCGTTCCTGTCAGATGCTGAGCAGTTTGCTAAAAAAAAAAAAAAATTGGCATCTGAAAGTTGTGGTTGGTGGTCAGTTTGTGTATAAATGTAAGTTCTTCTAGTGAGAAATTGGTATTGTAGTAATTAAGTATTCACTTAGTTACCACCAAGTGCTTTCTATTTTGTTGTGAATCATTAAATTATACGCTGCCTCAGAAGCAAAATCAGTTTTGTGAGATATGTGCACAAACACTGCTAAGGCACACACACTATGCTGGTTTTGTGGTTTGTGGAGGAAGAGGTGGTTGTTGGGTAGTTCCTGGTTCAAATTAAACGCTATATAAGCACTCAAGATGAAAGAGAGGCGATAAGTACACAAGAAGCTGCTAAGAAAGAGGAAGGACAGCACAATAACAGAACACAGTGTATTAATATAGTACAGCATTTACACCAATAACAAGCAACCAACAGTGTATCATAATATTTGGTTGTTGACAAGGGGCCTATATTTATTAAAACCAATTAACAAAGAATATATATGTTTTATATTTGTTGCTTCAGAAATAATACAGAAATAAGTATGTGTATATTTTTTAGTACTAAACTTTGTTCCGCTATTATTAGTAGTAGTAGACAATTTTCTTACCATACTCAATAAATCCTCTGTAAAGGCAGGATGTGATCATGAGTTCCCGTTTTAATTTAAATTGACACACTCTAGGATCATTTCAAGTTCATTTTGTTTCAGATTATTAATGAATGAGCCTATTTCAACCTATTTTGACCAGGTGTGAATATGAGAGTGAGTTTGGACATTCTGGTCTGAATGCTT
>NW_015555721.1:1178780-1185237 GCF_001515605.1 Sinocyclocheilus anshuiensis
GTGTTTGGTAAATACACCATTTAATTTAGTAAACAATACACATAATTCCCATGAGTGTTTTAATTAAGACATGAACATTTGGTCATATTAATGACATTCAGTTAGATGAGGGCTGAAAGCTGCATTAGAAGAGACTGCATGGACTATATTGCTGCAGGCACTTCATGCACAACTGAGGGTGATGCACCAGGGAAAGATCAACATGAATCCTGTACTGTACTATTAGCAAGATGAGCATGCACATTACTGATGTTTAGCACCTGAGGAGGACAAAGATGAGACATTTTTTACTGAGATTTACGAATTAGGTCTTTTATGATTCTTTGCATTGGATGAATTGTATGGCTTTTGCACCATAAACTGCGCACTGTCACACATTGTCTTACTGAATGACACATTGGCCTTGTGTAATAGTACAATGAAGTGTCACAATATGTATTTGTTGTCTTTGTTTACTGTCAACACTGTATTCTTGCTCTTGATCTAATGAAATAAATGGTGCCCATTCCAAATGGGCACTGATGTAAATATTTTTGTGGGTCTATTCTTATTCTAAGATAACCATGACTTGCAACTTACATATTGGCAAGTTGTTGAAAAGACAATCTTAAAAATGTGACTCGGCACAGTTTGTTGTCCATGATGAGAATAGATCTGTGTATGTTTTACTGCCCTTCCATCCCCAGGGGCCCAGTAGAGTCCCCTGGAAGAACACAAAAATGTAACATTTCAAATGGCTGTAAATCAAAGTCTGATTATAGTGTCAAAGAGGGCATTTGGCGTATGCATTACACGCAATTAGAAAGTGTAAAGTCGTCTTATTCATACACAGATTGATGAGAACGGGTTGTACTAATCAAAAATTAAGTTTTGATATATTTATGGTAGGAAATTTACATAATATCTTCATGGAACATGATCTTTACTTAGGCCTAATATCCTAACGATTTTTGGCATAAAAAACCCCCCCGATAATTTTGACCCATACAATGTATTGTTGGCTATTGCTACAAATATACCCATGCGACTTATCACTGGTTTTGTGCTCCAGGGTCACATTTATCATATAAAATATCTATAATTGTTGTACCTAACAGAAAAGAATGCTTCAAAATACAATGAACCATCTAACACCACAGAAACATCATAGAATTCATAGCTAATTGCTTATGTTTGTGCTATTAATTAAAACTTCCTGGGGAATGATGTGATTTAGGGTCTGGCTTGTATTAGTTAATCATATAAAGATGATTTTTTGAAGTTTGGGTTCGTCAACTGTTCGGATGCAGGCCATACTGCCATACTAATGTGTGTAATATGCATTGAAACGTTGGCAAATGAAAGTTTGAAAGACATTTAAGTACACATATAATTTTAGAATTTGAATTTTCTTGTAATTTTAATCAAACGCAAACAGAATAATTACATTTCACCATATAAAATTGAGGTAATAAAGATTTGAAATGTATAGTGATAATTCTCGATATCGACTGATATGAAAACTTTTATCGTGATCATGTTTTTTGGCCATATCGCCCAGCACTAAGTCCACATCATGCAGATTTTGCGGAACTTTTTTTTTCAGAGGAAGGCTCAAGAAATTCAGTACTCAGCTCAGGTACTCAGCAGGAGCATATCAATCACAAATTACACTTGGCATATAATAAAGTGCCATATCATGTTGCCAAAGAAAAACGGCACATACAGTTGCAGAGAGATTAATATTACCTGCTGTACTATATATAGCTAATAATCATTGTGCAAAACAAGCATTTCATTGATACCACCTTTTATATCTACCTATATGTGCGAAACTAGATTCTCAATTTTAACTAAAATATAGATGAAAGAAATAAGTTGAATGCTTCTCCGGACATGTGTGTTGCCCTATCGTTTTACGAACCAGCTTAGGACCAGATTATGCAGAATGTACGTATATGTGACTTAATTTTATATACATTTTCAAAAGGTGCACGGTTGAATAATATTGGTCTTGTCAACTTAAAAAGGTTTGAAAGCCACTGCTCCACACTATAAATTCAGCTCATAATAGCAAGAAACAAGAATCAGTCTTTGCCATTTCCAAAAAGAGGAATGATAGGGGGGTCCGGCTTTATAGTTGGTTTTTACAAAAGATTATATATTGTTGCATAAGTATTTCTACACTTTTTTCAATTATCAACTAATCATATCTCACAGAATCTGTTGCCTAACCTGTTATCACATGAATTTCCCATATTTCATAACACAAGTTATGACACCCCCAAAAATAGCAACTTTTGGACACTATCTAATAATAATCTAGTTCCTTTTTCTCTAGAGTTTAACCAAAGGGTTTTTATACTTTTAAAAATATTTTGCATTTTCGACTGCATTTGTTATTTGTCAAAAGTATAAATGGCAAATGAGCCTGCATACACCTGTGCACACACATATATCCCTGATATTGTCAGACTTTGTTCCGTGTTTTGTGTGTGTCTTGCTCCCCATGTGCCTTCCTATGCCCATATTTGGTTAGTTTCCTGTTCCTGTCCTGATTAAGTTCATTTGTCCCAGGTGTTTCCCTTGATGTTTCATTGCTCCCAGGTGTGTCTCATCATCCCCTCCTCCTGTGTGTATAAATAGGGTTCCCTGTGTGTGCTCCAGTGTCCGGTAATGTTCAGGTCATGTTCATGTCATGTCATGTCTACATGTATAGCGTGAGTGTTCCTTTGTGTTTATTAAACCCAATTGGATTAATGTACTCCTCGTCTCTCTCCGTTCCTTGCTCCACAGTCCGCTCAGCAGTGCACCCGTGACAGATATAGATTTAGACATATTTTGAACTTTGCACTTTTGTTTTCTCTAAAAGAGTTTCAAATGTGATTATGTAAATACTGTACATCTGTAGTAAAGTCTTTCAGTTTGCTTAACTGAAGGGGGTTTGTTGCAAAGACGCACTTGCAGTCTAAACTGGGCTTTGCTTAGTATGTTGCTCAACTATCAACTTAACCATTCATTGTATTTCGTGGGAATTAAAGACAACTTTGTCAATTTTAGCAGATTACATGGCAATGGATAAAAATAAAACAAGTCCTTCAGGAAACAACAATGACACATGTAGCAGACAATCATGAGGACTAATAGAAAACAGTAAATATGGACAATAAATACAGACAAAAGTACAGACAAGGTACACTGATTTAAAACAGAATTGACAATGAAATAAGTAGGTAATATGACTTATTTGTAAGTACTGAGTGAATAAATATACAGTTATTATTACTATTGTTAATTTAATATATACAGTATAGTTTAAGTGAGTTATTAAAAAATTATACTTTTGAATGAGGTAGAGTGATGTTATTGTTACGTTTTTGTTTGGTGGTCAGTCTTATTCCGTTGTAGTGCACTATTAAAGTGATGATAAGCCAGTTGGGCATTCACAGTTAGCCCAGCTATTCAGAAGTCTGACTGCTTGTGGGAAGAAACTGTTGAGTTTGGACATTCTGCTCTGAATGCTTCTCAGCTTCTTCGTAGATGGAAGGGGCTTAACCCTTGTGCGCTCCTCATTTGGAAGTCACACTCATGGTCTTCGCGGTCAAAAGTGACCGGACACCTGAAATGTAACTTTTTTTCCCAGTAAAATCAATCTAATATATTTTTGTTCAATAATATTTTTTCTTTTGTATTTTGAGAGAATTTTATGGTACTAATTAATATTTGTGCAATAATTGATACATTTTTCCCATTGAAAATAGTACGCATTTAGTTTTTCTAATTTTTTTCAAATTATTTTTCAATTAATGCAGTATTTCAGATTAAAATAGAGACTAGGCCTTTAAAATCCAATTTTTGAAGGCAGAATAGCACCTCCTGGTGAGAGCAAAAAAGAGAAAAACCTGTAATTTCATGGTGTAACCACTAGATGCCTGTATAGGACTCTATAGAGAGGCTTTTGAATTCTCTAGTTGATTTTATACATAATTGTTTACTTTTATTAGGTTGTGGATTTAAATGTATTTTAAGGCATTCTCAAAGACTGCTTTTTGTCAAGGTTTATATTTTTTGTTGTTTTAAATGTTGATTTGAAGTGTAGGTTTTTGCATTATTATTACTACATCCAAACCTGAACACAGAAAGCATTTTGTTACACAAAACATTAAAATTCTATAAAAATGTAACAAAAATTAACAGGAATGCTTGATCAGAGCTTAATTCTTCTGGGTCTGATCTGATTTTAACCTCTTATTTCAGTCTTCTGACTCATTTTGGCTATATGGTATAGCCATACTAATTCATTTGAGTATGTATAATACTGTATGTGTGTGTCTGTGAGTGTGTGTGTGTAAGTAAGTGTGTGTGTGAGTGAATGTATGTGTTTTACACTCTTGATGTTTTAGAGTGTAACCCCTTCCTTGCTGTCCACTTTTTTACTGCATTATAGTGTAATTATTGATTTTATTTTACATAGTTGCAGTGTTACAGTCACACCAGTTCATAGGTGTGTCTGTGTACAAGTGTGTGTCAACGCGTGTGTGAGTTGGTGTGTTGATTTTGCACTCTAGATGTTTTAGAGCTTCACCCCTTCATTGCTGTGCAATTTTTTTTCTGCATTGTGGGGGATTTGTAGATTGTACACACAAAAATGATCTGTATTTTCGATTTTTTTCCCCCATTTCCCATTCATTTCCTATGGTCGGTCATTTTTGACTATTTTTTTGTACGACCACTTAGCTTTTTCAAATCATGCCCTCAACTGTTGCTGAGGAAGTCAAGTATCCTGTTGCACATTGATGTGTTTAGTCCAAGTGCTGACAGTTTTTCAAATAGCGTTTGTGAGATGATTGTGTTGAATGCTGAGCTGAATCCAATGAACAGCATTCTGAGTTAAGAGTCTTGTTTTTCAGGTGTGAGAAAGCCAGGTGAATTGCCAATCACAAGGAGGCATTGCCGCCTCTCACATGATTAAGTAATATTTAAGTAAACCAAATTTATTTTTATACTCAAATTAAATTACAAGCATTATGGGGCCAGTTTTACTAACAGCTTGAGCCATCGCAAACCGTCTTTTGGCATTAAAATTGTATTGTCAGGTTTTACTAAAGACGCGCAGTGAAGAATTAGCACTGAAAAGTCGTGGACACAGTAATTTTTGCGCCTGATCTTATTGAATATCCATTTGTAGGAGTTTCGCTTTCAGACACAAAAGTTATGGGAGGAGAGTTTGTATTATGTTTAATCTCATCTGTATTTACATTTCCTGTGCTTCTTCCTGTTAATTTGTTTCCTGGTTGCTTACCATCATCATCATCATTATCATCACCACCTGTTTCTAGATTGCCTTGACCTTCCTCATTGCTTTTCTTCATGTTTGGATCTGTATTTCTTCTGTGGCCTCTTGCATAAAGCTAGTTCAACAAATGCTGACTTTCAGAGTAGGTTTAGAATTGACAACACAAACAAGTTCATTTCAGGTTAATTGGGGTCAATAGGTTTCATGACGCTTCCCTAGTGAAAAAAAGTATACTTTATTGTATTTGTAATATATTACCTGTTTTAATAGTACATTGTAAATATACTAACAAAAAATGTACTATCTTTAAATATATAAAAAGTATATTAGCATCATGCATTTGTCTATTTTCACAATACAACTTTTAACACACTTTAAAACAATTGTAATTTAGTATATTTTCTAAAAATATATATTTTACAAAAATATACTTGAATTGAAAGTTCTGTTTATTTTTTTATAAGTATATTTATTTGCACTTTACTTAAATATATTTTATGAATATTTTTTTAACTGTGTGCTGAAAATGATCATTGTAACAATGCATTGAGAGTACTTTCAAAGTACATTATTAAATAACCTGAAGTTGTAGTATATTTTGAGTCACATTTTTGAGTAAATTTTAAGTTTACTTCTTCATGCTTGGAATTCACTTCATTACTTGGACATACAGTGTTTTCAGAAAGTAATAACACAAATAAATAAAGCGAATGCATTATAAAGTGTACATTCAAGTAAACACTGTCTATATTGCATGGCCAAAAACTGAAGTTCACTCACTCTGCATTAATGCTATATCATTGCATTATTATAACATATCATTATAAATTGTATGGAGAAATAAAGCTGAAAAACAACAATTGGCATTGATATCTGCAAGCTGCAGAAGTAGTTCCCCATGAATCAGTTTTTATTCTCTTTCAGTATTGTTTGGAAGTGGAATGACATACAGTTTGTCTTTAATAATTACACATTTACACTTGAGTGATTGAGGATGGACAGCAAATACATTATGAGACACTATATAAATGTTGAGGATACATTTAGCTGAACATCTCTAAAAAAATGTTCCTCCACACACAGCCTTTAGCTAAAACAATCTGTTTGTGGTGGATGCAGAAGATGCCCCATCCTCACACTTGAAAGCCACCAGGGTCATAATTTCACAGAATGTTCCATCAC
>NW_015555721.1:1187327-1189197 GCF_001515605.1 Sinocyclocheilus anshuiensis
ATCCTAATAATTACACATTTACACTTGAGTGATTGAGGATGGACAGCAAATACATTATGAGACACTATATAAATGTTGAGGATACATTTAGCTGAACATCTCTAAAAAAATGTTCCTCCACACACAGCCTTTAGCTAAAACAATCTGTTTGTGGTGGATGCAGAAGATGCCCCATCCTCACACTTCAAAACCACCAGGGTCATAATTTTACAGAATGCTCCGTCACTTAACTGTACAACAGAATTGATCCTCTTTTAAAGAGTCGTGTTATTACAGGAATGATAAAGAACACTGCTCACTGAGAAAAAAAAATGTAATGCTGTTCACTTTATTTTTGGAGAAAATATGTTTGTATAGAGTATAGGGCTATAGGTTATTATAACTAATTAAAAGCTAATCATATAAATACATAAACAATAGTAAATATATTTACTATTTATATTTTTATTATTATATTTATATATATTTACTATATTTCACTGGGGGGGGGATATTCATTGAATTTACTACATTTTTTTAAGGAAAGTGGTTGCAATCAACTTATTTTAGCTAGATTTAAATAAACAAATTTAGTTGACTAATTTTCAACATTTTTTATTTAAATGTAGCTAAAATAAATTGTTTGCAACATACCTTAAAACATTTTTTTTAAATAATTTTTTTCAGGGTATATACGTCCTTCACATAAAGCCTACATTAAGCCTTTTTTATGTAATAACTTTTACTTATGGCAAAATATATATTTTTAGTGTGTTTCCTAAAAAGATTCAAAAACCGCGCCCGTTATCTAGTCAGTCCCGTGACGTCAGTCCGTCCAATCACAACTGAGCTGAGCTCACTCAAAGAGTTACGAAAAAGAACAGGTAAACATTTCAAGCTTCTTTATTCCTTAAAAACGTTTATGATTTATTGTCGTATCTTATTATTTGAAGATTAACCAGCTCGGCAACGCTAATGTATTAGCTAGCAAAGAGGAATTAACACGACATTACATCAAATTTATCAACGGCAAGTGTTAAATACACAGTGTTTTAGACCACAGTTTGTCAGTGGGAAAATAAAAAACATTATATATATTGTGGCGAGTATCCCGGTTCCAGATCAGCGTCGCCCTGGAAACGCCGCTACCACACTGATCACAGAAGCACAACACCTGTGCGTGATGAGTGGCGCACCTGGAGCTCGTTCCCGCTGGCCATAAAAGCCAGGAGAAGAGACAGCTAAAATAAATTGTTTGCAACATACCTTAAAACATTTTTTTTAAATAATTTTTTTCAGGGTATATACGTCCTTCACATAAAGCCTACATTAAGCCTTTTTTATGTAATAACTTTTACTTATGGCAAAATATATATTTTTAGTGTGTTTCCTAAAAAGATTCAAAAACCGCGCCCGTTATCTAGTCAGTCCCGTGACGTCAGCCCGTCCAATCACAGCTGAGCTGAGCTGAGCTCACTCAAAGAAGAGTCACGAAAAAGAACAGGTAAGCCTTTCAAGCTTCTTTATTCCTTAAAAAAACTTTTGAAAGTTTATGATTTATTGTCGTATCTTATTATTTGAAGATTAACCAGCTCGGCAACGCTAATGTATTAGCTAGCAAAGAGGAATTAACACGACATTACATCAAATTTATCAACGGCAAGTGTTAAATACACAGTGTTTTAGACCACAGTTTGTCAGTGGGAAAATAAAAAACATTATATATATTGTGGCGAGTATCCCGGTTCCAGATCAGCGTCGCCCTGGAAACGCCGCTACCACACTGATCACAGAAGCACAACACCTGTGCGTGATGAGTGGCGCACCTGGAGCTCGTTCCCGCTGGCCATAAAAGCCAGGAGAAGAGACACCAGCGGGGAGTGGCACACGA
>NW_015555721.1:1189207-1189929 GCF_001515605.1 Sinocyclocheilus anshuiensis
ACCGCTCTCTTCCCCAGGACCAATGGAAGCGGTCATCCGCCGCCTGACTGAGCTCTCGGCCCGCCAGCAGCAGTTTACCGAGCGACTGGCCGCCCGACAGGAGTATACTGACCGGGTCGTGGAACAACTGCAGGCCAGCGTGGCGGGGCGCATGCCCCTCCCGGAAGCGCCCGTCAAGGCTCACCAATACCTCGTCCGGTTGACCGAGAACGACGACATCGAGGCTTACCTCCATACGTTTGAGGTTATCGCGGCCCGGGAGGGGTGGGTCCCGGAAGAGTGGGCTCGCATCATCGCCCCCTTCCTCACCGGAGAAGCGCAGCGGGCCTATTATGCCCTGCGGGCACCCCGGAATGAAAAGTATGACGAGCTCAAAGCCGAAATCCTAGCCAGGGTGGGCCTGTCTCCCGTGGGGGCTGCGCACCAGTTCTATCAATGGACCTATGATGAACGGCAGACGGTGAGAGTGCAAGCTGCGCAACTGGCCCGATTGGCTCACCTGTGGCTTCTCGCGGGGTCCCCTACCGCTGACCAGGTAGCGGAGAAAGTCCTCATCGATCGGCTGCTACGGGCGCTGCCCCGCCCGCTGAGGCGCCCGGTCAGTATGCGAAATCCACAGGACATCCACAGTCTGGTGGAAGCGGTCGAGCTGGCGGCGGCGACGAACGCCCGCGAGGCAGGGGAGAGAGCGGGCCTGGCGCCCCGCAGGGTGATGGAGCGGC
>NW_015555721.1:1190136-1190765 GCF_001515605.1 Sinocyclocheilus anshuiensis
CGCCCGCTGAGGCGCCCGGTCAGTATGCGAAATCCACAGGACATCTACAGTCTTGTGGAAGCGGTCGAGCTGGCGGCGGCAACGAACGCCTGCGAGGCAGGGGAGAGAGCGGGCCTGGCGCCCCGCAGGGTGATGGAGCGGCGTCCGCTCGAAGGTGCACCGCGACCAGGCAGCAGACCGGCGGTCCCCGACTTTGTGGATGAGCCAATGCCCACGGAACCCCCAGCACCGACGGCCCGAGCCTGGATGGCTGGGTGTTTCCTGCATCAGGACGGACTTTTCCCTGGCCCCAGCCAGATGGTAAAGCTAGAAGGGAAACCAGTACAGGCCTTCTTGGATTCCGGCAGTTCAGTCACCCTCGTGCAACCGTCCCTGGTACGACCAAGGCCCGAGCAGAAATCCAAGTTGCCGCTGACATGTGTGCACGGAGACACCCGCTATGTACCGGCCCGTACAGTGCGGATCTCAGCGAAGACCGGGACCTGGGCCATCGAGGTGGGCATTGTGCCGGATCTCCCCATACCTCTGCTCCTGGGACGGGACTGGCCGGGGTTCCAGAAGCTCCTCCTCGGACCCAGGACGCCAGGCCGTACCGCCCGGAATGGGCCACGGCGACCCCGTCGGGGAGC
>NW_015555721.1:1191418-1194209 GCF_001515605.1 Sinocyclocheilus anshuiensis
AGGAGATTTACAGTCTGATGTAGTAAAAAGAAAACGTTGTATGAACATGCCCTCTGACCGTACTTCTTTTACTTTGATATATGCTGTTCTTGTGGAGTTTCCACACACAAGTACATCTGATGTGTGAGCGGCCATCAGGTGCAAGTGTAACAAAGAGCAATTATTTATAGAATTGCAATATTTTTTGGACATGTATAATTTAAAATAGTTTTCTATTGTGTTGTATTGTTTTTGTTTTGTTTTATTGTATTTATTTTACGTTTGGAATAAAGTCTAAAAAAAAAATTCAAAATCAAATTCAGCAAAAAAGTGAAGTTTGTGTGGTGCTGCTGTTGCTAAATGTTTTTATTTTTTATGTTTGTTTCTTTCAGCGTTCTTTTTATTTAAAAACATCGTTGGTGCATTTTATGTTTGGCAATGCTAAAACCATTTGAGGTTTAAATAAACACTGAATTGTTAATAATGTGTCTGTCTGTCATTGAAGTTATGTATTTATTGTAATGACCTTAAAAAGTGGATTCAGCATTGGGGGAAAATTAGCATATTTTTACTCAAAAATAATACATTTATAGTATATTGCTTGTGTGATTCAAAGACACTCATAATTAATTTGTAATGTACTCGTAATACAAAAAAAGTACACTTTAATATCACTAATCAAGCATGTAAATAGGCATATACTTAAAGTGTACTAAGTGTACTTAAAGTTGTTCCAATTTAGCACAGAATAGTACACTAAATACACTTAAAGTTATACTTTAGTATAATTTAATTACAACTAAAATACACTTGGTACAAAAATAGTTGTTCCAAAATAGCACACTTCAAGTTAACTAATTAACACACTTGAAGTATACTGACAATTAGTCTGGCTGCAAGTATACTTAGTATACTTTTTTTCACTAGGGAATTGTTATCAACTTTTTCTATCAACCCAGCTTTTAACCCTGAATTAAGTCAAGTCAAATCACCTTTATTTATATGTTGTAGTGCTGTATACAATACAGATTGTGTCAAAGCAGCTTTACAGTGTTTCAATAATGTAAACAAAATTCAATTCTGCTATCCACCTTATTTTTGCCGTAAGAGCATTTGTAAATTGAATGTGTTTGGCTTCCGGTGTCATCCGCTTCCAGCTATTTTTAGCTGTACTGAACAGCTTGTTTTGCTGCTTCATATTACCATATTATTTTGATTATTCTTTGTTATTCTTCTCGTTATTTCCCTGCTGAGGCTAATGAACTGGAAGTCTTGCACATTCACAGAAAACGGCTCACTTCCGTGTTGATCTAAAAAGAGGACAAAAGTAAACAGTCAGTTTTTCGGTTAAAGTCAGTTCATTGTTGATTCAGTGATGTCATCATCCAGATCAGTTCACTTCTCATCCAATAATGTCTGTGCAGTCAAGTTGATAGTTTTGCCAAATATTAAGTGGCAAGGAACCCAAACTCTTAGCCACAGAACTAGTTTGGCCAACTAGCAGTTAGTCAAGGGGTGACAAGTCTTACTTTTCAATTCAAATTAGAGCAGTCTACGTTTTTGTAACTGATTAAAAATAAATATTCATAGACTTATTGTGTGTGCACATAAAAACCAAGCAAGCTTTCAGCGAACAGCCAATAGCAAAACACCAAAGCGATAACATCGTAATGTTTGCAGGTGACAACGATGTGGTTATGGGATTTCATCAATAACAATTACGAGAAAGAACGTCAACTGAATGTGAACAAGACAAAACAGATGACTGTTGACTTCATATGCACCAAAGCCCCACATTAACCATCATCCACCAAGGGCACAGAAATTGAGACAACACAAAATTTCTCATTCCTGGGCCCACACATCTCTCTGAACACCCAACAGCTCCTGTAATTTCTAAGGAAGCTGAAGAGAGATGGCATTTACCCCTCCATCCTCACTGGTTTCTACAGATGCGTTATATGTTAGTGTATTAACCAGCTGTATCACCATCTTCTATGGAAATCGCTCAGCATCTGACAGGGGAGCTCTACATTGGGTAGTGAGGATGGCACAATGTATCGCTGCTGCAAAACGTACTGCCATTGACGACTTCATATCGCTGAGTTCTAAGAAAATTCTGTGTAAAAATGGTGTTTTATGGTTAAAGGAAGTGTCTGCAAACGTAACAGATGATGCTCTGGCAGAAAGTTACAAGCACATTTTCTGTTTTTCTATGATATGAATCAGTCAAATCCCACTGCTGCTACTCTTTATGTAATGTTAGATCATGCCTCCATGCCAGAAATAGATCCAGCCCCAGACACCAGATCCTATCAGAAAAATACCTGTTTTGTCTGGTAACAGAACAACTAGTCGGCAAGTCTTGTCTGGTACCCAAAACTGTATCAACAGTCTTCTGTCAGCCCAGAAGTTGACTGTAAATCCAGTGAAGAGCAGAAGCAGGAGACAAAGTAATGATGATAAAAAGGAGTCAAGTTTATTGAATAATTTTAGTTGCATACGTTTCAATGCTCAGGTTTCAAATGAGAAACACAAATCCGACAAGTGTTATTATACAACAAGCAATAGCAATGGAAAATTATTTCACAACAACTGTGACAATAAAAGCCTTGAAATTAACAAACACACACAGTTTGAATTTGAAGATCCTTATATCCTTCAATACTCTGAATTTGTCTTCTGCATTTATCCCATTCACACACAGCAGTGGTTCTGCAGCCATTTAAAATTGGGGCTTAGTTGTCTTGCTCAAGGGCACCTCAGGCATTGAGGGTGGAAAATAGCACTGTTCATTTACCCCCCCCCCCCT
>NW_015555721.1:1194259-1210916 GCF_001515605.1 Sinocyclocheilus anshuiensis
GAACTTTTCAACGACATTCTAATTTATTGAGATGCACCTGTATATGTGGTACATTGAGAGCAAATTGTTCCATACCGTCAAGTGAGAAAATGTGAGCTTTATTGGTTTCTTTAGGTTGGTTGTCTCATAGTTACTAAAAGTGGCAGTTACTACTTTTGAATTGATCTTGAAAGTTTGCTTTTGCTGTGTCTCTAAATGGTTAAAACAGCAGTTGAGTAATTCCTCCAAACCTTTGTAGCTGAGGAGAGCTGCAGTCGTAAAGCCTGGTTGATGCACAAAGACAGTAAAAATCGTTTTATACTGTACAATAAAAAAAACTTGATCACTTTTTTATGTTGCATTTATAAGAATGTGTACCGAGGTGTGTATTTCCTGTTGCTGTGTCCCAGTGGGAGGTCAATTGTGCTCCACTAGTATTCATCATGAAATGACCCTCAGGTGGAGAATTGCCCATCTTTACTAACATTTCCACATCTGGAGGGCAAAAACCATATTACAAATATAAAACAGATTCATTGAAGCAGATGTTACTGAAGATGGTACTAGTGGTACTGAAGTGTAATGTTTAGTGACGTATTTCTTACCAGCTTTAGCGCATATTTTCCTGGTTCGGCTTGCTGACAGCAGATGTCCGATCAGTTTTAGTATGATTACCACAATCCTAAGAAATGCTGAGACTATATCATAGAGAGATTTGTGGATCAAGATGATGTTTAAAGCACACATTTGAACTCTGTGAATATCTGCAAGACACTTTACCACTAGTGCTGTCAATCGATTAAAAAAATTAACTAATTAATCACACATTTCTTCTGAGATTAATCGCGATTAATCCCACCTAACATTAACGTTTTAAATATACTTTTATATTGCAATAATTTCACATTAAATCTTAAAATTAATGTACAAACAACATAAAGACAGTATATTTTTAATATTTATTTTATGGCATCTTTTTTATGACTGAAGGACAGTATCACTGATACCAATACTACTGATGTCTCTATAAAATTGTTTTCCCCCCCTAATATTTAACCATTGACAATAGCGGACGCAAATATCTTTGTGAGAGAACGCAAAAGTTTTGCGAGGGAACGCAAAGTATCTCGAGGGAACGCCAAAATGTTGCGAGTGAACGCAAAACATTTCAAAAATATTTTTTCCTACCTCCCGGAATTGTTTCTACTCACCCTGAATTTTTTCCCACCACCATGTCCCTTTAAGGGCTCTGTATTTTTAGGCTTTGCTAGTGATCGATAGATAACAGATATAGCACACTATGTCAGAACAGTGTGAAGGTCTGTCATGAATTTAGTGGTTATACATTCTTAAAAATAAAGGTGCTTCACGATGCCATGGAAAAACCTTTTTGTCTAAATGGTTCTCTGTGGAACCAAAAATGGTTCTTCTGTGGCATTGCTTGAAGAACCTTTTAAGCACCTTTATTTTTAAGAGTGTAGCTTGAAAGCTCTGGGAATTTTAAAATAAAAAATGTAGTCTAATAATTATAACAACAACAACTAATAATAATAAATGGGCTTTCTAAAGCCAACATAATAAAGTAAAACTTTTGACATTATTAAAAATAGCATTTTTTTTTTAAACTGTTTTATTTTTGCCATAAAAAGTGATTTAAAAATGTGTCACCTCCAAAAGTTTCTCTCCATCCACTTGTGTATTATTCCTGACAGACTCGCTCTGACTCGGTACCTGACAGCTGTTGTTTATCAAAGAGGTGAGTTTTGTGAGCTTTGGTGATGCCTACAGAAAAGATAAATCAGCATTCTGGTTAATTATGAATGACTGTAATATTCATATTCTGTATCAGTGGTCTAGTAAAAGTCACATACCTGAGATGCTTTACTCTCTCTTAATAATCCGTCACACTTAAGCTCTGAAAAACAAAACTAACATAATATCAATATCACATGAAAAAAAGTATGGCTGTGATTAGGTGATCACATCTGATATTCAGATCAGCAGCACGTGTTGCACAACAGCTCATTAAACAAGAATCAATAATATTACACTGAAAAAATAGTAACCTTACATAATATCACTGAATCAACAAATACATCCATTTATACCAACAAAACTAGTTTTAGGGGTTTGAACAGGTAGAAATAGCTCTTTAAGTGCATACTCTCACTAGGCACGGTTGCCTTGTACCAAACCCGAGCGCGATTATCCCCTCTTCCCGCTCCCTTGCTGTCCCGCACTCACACTGCATATAATGTTTTGGGCTGGAGCACATTTATGTCAATACAATGTTCCATAGCTGTTTTGTGCTCATGTTAAAACTAAGGCAACTGTTTTGTGTTATGAATTATGGGAAAGCATGAAATATAAGATATTTAGGAACCAAAATAAACTTTTAACAGAGAACTCTAACCTGTGCATTTCATTTGTTTGTGACCATAGTTGGTGAATCCTAAGCACAAACATTCAAGGCCGTCTTTGCTGTTTTTGCAGACTCCTCCTCCACATATAGATTTATCAACGTCACATACACCTTCAACAACATCAAAACAGCATTTTGGAGGATATTAGATTTCTCAAAAATAAACCGAAACTTCAATGTGTCAAAATGTGAACTTGAATGGTTTGAAAGGACCTACTCTCGCAGAGTTCACTTGTATCAGTGAAGTTAGTTTCTCCTGACTTTAGTCTGAATCCAGCATCACAGATGCAGTAGAAACCTCCAGCAGTGTTATGACATGATGCGTGTTTTCCACAAAAACTGGGATCATTGCATTCATTTCTGTCTGTAATTTAGGGACAGATAATAAACAAAACTCTCAACTGAAAACTCTCACATTAGACTGCAAGCAAACAGATGGCCAAAAAATACGTAGGATAAAATTGTTTGATACCAATACACTGAACTCCTTGTCCTGAATTAAATATTTATTTTCCATTGCTGGAAATGTAGCCAGTTGCACAAGTGCAATTATAACCTCCTTCAGAATTGACACATATTATATTAGGACCACAATCAGCGCCGCCAACCACACATTCATTGATGTCTGAAATGAGATGAACAGAGATTCAGATGTTTTCTCTGCTGCACAGAGATCATGTGAGATTCATCATATCATCATAGCATGTTTCTAGCATGAATTAGCTTGTTCCTAGCATGTTTTAATACGTTTAATACTTGACCCAAAACAGAAACCAGTATGCTGAAAGAAGATGAGGAGTCAAAGGTGAAGTTAATCAGTTTACAGAGAGTTTACTGAAAACAATGTTCTCCACACTTCCAAAGGCCGACTAAGAGGATCCAGCCTCAAACTAACTTGGGATACAGAAACACTAAAACTTACATGCATATGGATGATCAGTTGATGCCGTTTCTACAGTACAGATAATTCTAGCATCTTCTGATAATGGTATTATGTTCTTCACACAAATGTGGTTATTTCAAGATATTATCTTTGACACACTACATTCGCAAGTCATAAATCAGAAAACTATCATTCCCTATTTTTTATATAACATAAGAGGAGATGATTGTAAATCCACCACTTCACCACTGACTATTTTGCTATTATGTGTGAGTTGAGCCATGTTTTGGCCCATCCTAATCATATTAATGATTGCAATTATGCAATTATTGCATCATCCTAATCATGATGCAATTTCAATTTTTCCTTTCTCTTTGAAGTGTTACAAGCTCTTGGTGCATAAAGAAGATCTGTAAAGTTGCAAAGACTACTCAGCCCGCCGGCCGTTCCTCACTTTATCCCCCGGCCACTGCTCATTCAAGGCCGCCGTGTGTGACGCTGTGTTTCGTTGTGGAAGTGAAACTACTTTGTTTGGTCTTCCAAAAATGGACATGACTAGAAATCAGGGGTTAAACACATTTCATTACATCAAATACACAAAATAATGTTCTTTTTAGCAGCATCATATGACCCCTTTAATCTTAAAACATGTAGCCAAAATTCATTTGATTTATTCCCCACAACGGCTAAAATGCCACTTTTTTATTAGGAATAACAAAGACAAAATGGAAACAATTATCAAAGAAAGGAATAATTCTATTCAGCCAATTCACTTCACACTCATTGTTCATGACATTTGCATAATGCACCTGTCATTAGAGGGAACAACGACGTGTTATTTAATAACTATGCATTTATTACATGGACTGTCCATTTTCCCAGGGTCTAAACATATGTGGGAGTCCCTGCCAATAATATTTGATTGATCGAACATAATAAAGCTAGTTACACGTTACCCAAAAAAAGACCATTCTGTAATCATTTACTCACCCTCATCCAAACCTGACTTTCACTTTTTTTTTCTCTCAGATATTCAGAGAGGCTGTTTCCTCTCATTCCCATTTACTGTTTCGCTTTTTTTGAACAGTTTGAGTTTCTCCCTACAAACATCTGTTCCTACATTCAATCCTAAAAAGGAACTGAAATGTGACTCACCCAGACTCAGCAGATACATGTGCCTCATAGTCAAAGACTCGCAAATAGAAAAATAAAGAAAGAAAACGGCTTATGTTTTGATCCGGAGCAATTTCATACAAGAAAGTTCCTGAGACTCTTCAAACGATGACTGTCTCCAACTATCTTCGGTACTATCTTCAAGGCTAATAGTTACAGATCACTTCATCTAGAAAAAAAAAGGTAAATATTGTGAATTTTTTCATTTGAAAGCCTCCTTTTCACAGTCTTGCTTATAAGACTAGGTCTTGTGTCTCTCTCTCTCTCTCTCTCTGACTCTATTGCTGAAAAAGCTTGAAGTACCTGAAAGAGTTTTGTCAGTGCAGTCCAGCCCCCTGCTTTGGCTATAAAAATCCTTTGGTTAAACTCTAGAGAAAAAGGAACTAGATTATTATTAGATAGTGTCCAAAAGATGCTATTTTTTTTGTGGTGTCATAACTTATGTTATGAAATACGGGAAATTCATGTGATAACAGGTTAGGCAAAAGATTCTGTGAGATATGATTAGTTGATAATAGAAAAAAGTGTAGAAATACTTATGCAACAATATATAATCTGTTGTAAAAAAACAACAACTATAAAGCCAGACCCCCATATCATTCCTCTTTTCGGAAATGGCAAAGACTGATTCTTGTTTCTTGTTATTATGAGCTGAATTTATAGTGTGGAGCAGTGGCTTTCAAACCCTTTTAAGAGCGACCCTTTTTTTCCTTTTTAAATTGACAAGACCAATATTATTCAACCATGCACCTTTTGAAAATGTATATACAATTAAGTCACATATACGTACATTCTGCATAATCTGGTCCTAAGCTGGTTTGTAAGACGATAGGGCAACACACATGTCCGGAGAAGCATTCAACTTATTTCTTTCATCTATATTTTAGTTAAAATTGAGAATCTAGTTTCGCACATATAGGTAGATATAAAAGGTAGTATCAATGAAATGCTTGTTTTGCACGATGATTATTAGCTATATATAGTACAGCAGGCAATATTAATCTCTCTGCAACTGTATGTGCCGTTTTTCTTTGGCAACATGATATGGCACTTTATTATATGCCAAGTGTAATTTGTGATTGATATGCTCCTGCTGAGTACCTGAGCTGAGTACTGAATTTCTTGAGCCTTCCTCTGAAAAAAAAAGTTCCGCAAAATCTGCATGATGTGGACTTAGTGCTGGGCGATATGGCCAAAAAACATGATCACGATAAAAGTTTTCATATCAGTCGATATCGAGAATTATCACTATATATTTCAAACTTTATTACCTCAATTTTATGTTGAAATCTAATTATTCTGTTTGCGTTTGATTAAAATTACAAGAAAATTCTAATTCTAAAATTATGTGTGTACTTAAATGTCTTTCAAACTTTCATTTGCCAACTTTTCAAATGCATATTACACACACTAGTATGGCAGTATGGCCTGCATCCAAACAGTTTACGAAACCAAACTTCAAAAAATCATCTTTATATGATTTTTCATAAGTAGCACTGGTATATTTGTAGCAATAGCCAATAATAGATTGTACAGTTTGGGTTAAAATGATTGATTTTTCTTTTATTGAAAAAATCATTAGGATATTAAGTAAAGATCATATTCCATGAAGATATTATGTAAATTTCCTACCATAAATATATCAAAACTTAATCATATGACCCCTTTTAAGTAAAGATCATGTTCCATGAAGATATATAAATTCCCTACCATAAATATATCAAAACTTAATTTTTGATTAGTAATATGCATTATCAAGATCTTCATTTGGACAACTTTAAAGGTGATTTTCTCAGTATTTGGGTTGTTTTGGACCCTCAGATTTCAGATTTTCAAATAGCCTAGTTGTATCTCAGCCAAATATTGTCCTTTCCTAACAAACAATGCATCATGATGCAAACATGCAGCTTATTTATTCAGCTTTTAGATGATGTATAAATCTCAATTTAAAAAAAATGGACTCTTACGACTGGTTTTGTGGTCCAGGGTCACATATGGTCTTACTCCAGATTTCTGCTTTTGCTTTGCTGAACAAGAAGTATTGCTACAATGTTTGCATGCATCACCTTCGCTATCTTTTCTGTGGATCTCTGCTGTTTGAGCCAGAGTTGGACGGTTTTCTGCTGCTTCATTTGAAGGGGTCTCGGTATAAGGGCCTCTTTTTCTTGTGAAACAATCATAACTGGTACTTTTTGACTTTGGCTTACTCATGCTCAACATAAAACCCACCTGAGGGTCACGACCCAGGGTTTGAAAACCTGAGAGTTACTAACCAGCTGTATCACCATCTGCTATGGAAACTGCTCAGCATCTGACAGGAACGCCCTGCAGAGGGTAGTGAAGACGGCACAATGTATCACTGGAGCCAAACTTACTGCTGTACTGCTTCATATCACAAGGTGTGTGAAGAAAGCAACCTCCATTAGGAAGGACTCCTCTCATCCTTCCCACAACTACTTTAAACCCCTTCCATCGATGAAGAAGCTGAGAAGCATTCAGACCAGAATGTCCAAACTCACTCTCATATTCACACCTGGCCAAAATAGGTTGAAATAGGCTCATTCATTAATAATCTGAAACAAAATGAACTTGAAATGATCCTAGAGTGTGTCGATTTAAATTAAAACGGGAACTCATGATCACATCCTGCCTTTACAGAGGATTTATTGAGTATGGTAAGAAAATTGTCTACTACTAATAAATACTAACAAAACTTAGTACTAAAAAATATACACATACTTATTTCTGTATTATTTCTGAAGCAACAAATATAAAACATATATATTCTTTGTTAATTGGTTTTAATAAATATAGGCCCCTTGTCAACAACCAAATATTATGATACACTGTTGGTTGCTTGTTATTGGTGTAAATGCTGTACTATATTAATACACTGTGTTCTGTTATTGTGCTGTCCTTCCTCTTTCTTAGCAGCTTCTTGTGTACTTATCGCCTCTCTTTCATCTTGAGTGCTTATATAGCGTTTAATTTGAACCAGGAACTACCCAACAGCCACCTCTTCCTCCACAAAACCAACATGTTACGCCCCATCTAGGGTGAAGGCGCATCATGAAGGTGTACGAGGACACGGAGGAGTTTTGGAAAACGAATGAACAGTATTTTAATTAAACAATGATTTTACAGTACAAGAGGGGCAATTTTAGCTTCAGGAGCCGACAAGGCCAAAATAACAAAGAGAAAACAACTAATACACAAACCTCTAAATTCCCTAGGTCACAAAATAAAATAAAAATAAAATGCAATTACTTCCCTAACTTCCTATCCAAAAACAATAAAAAAAACAAGGTTCCAACAAAAGTGGCTTCGGTCTCCCTACCTCCCCAGAATATTATTATATACAATTATTTACAATGATAAGCGAACAGATCCGAACAGGGGCAATCCAGAATCATAGTCAAAGAACAGGCAGAAGTCAGTAGTAAGAATAAATGGGCAAAGCAAACTAACAAACAATCTCTCACCAGCTAACACTCGATTGAACACACACAGAAATTCTCAGTCTTACGAACACATGTAACTAACTAGCAGAGTCAAGGCAGAGCAAACACAACAAGAGAGCAAAAAGCTGAAGCCGGAAGTCATGACGGAGTCTCTTATAGGCAGCAAGGAGTCAGCTGATCAGGCAGGGCGTGGCACCAGTTAGACTGCAGGAACCAATCAGCTTCTTCCTGGACAGAAGACACACACTTCCCAAACAAAAGAAAACACAGAAGTAAAGCAAAAGGGACGTAACAAACATGGTGTGTGTGCTTTATCAGTGTTTGTGCTAATTAAACAATGATTTTACAGTACAAGAGGGGCAATTTTAGCTTCAGGAGCCGACAAGGCCAAAATAACAAAGAGAAAACAACTAATACACAAACCTCTAAATTCCCTAGGTCACAAAATAAAATAAAAATAAAATGCAATTACTTCCCTAACTTCCTATCCAAAAACAATAAAAAAAACAAGGTTCCAACAAAAGTGGCTTCGGTCTCCCTACCTCCCCAGAATATTATTATATACAATTATTTACAATGATAAGCGAACAGATCCGAACAGAATCATAGTCAAAGAACAGGCGGAAGTCAGTAGTACGAATAAATGGGCAAAGCAAACTAACAAACAATCTCTCACCAGCGAACACTCGATTGAACACACACAGAAATTCTCAGTCTTACGAACACATGTAACTAACTAGCAGAGTCAAGGCAGAGCAAACACAACAAGAGAGCAAAAAGCTGAAGCCGGAAGTCATGACGGAGTCTCTTATAGGCAGCAAGGAGTCAGCTGATCAGGCAGGGCGTGGCACCAGTTAGACTGCAGGAACCAATCAGCTTCTTCCTGGACAGAAGACACACACTTCCCAAACAAAAGAAAACACAGAAGTAAAGCAAAAGGGACGTAACAAACATGGTGTGTGTGCTTTATCAGTGTTTGTGCACATATCTCACAAAACTGATTTTGCTTCTGAGGCAGCGTATAATTTAATGATTCACAACAAAATAGAAAGCACTTGGTGGTAACTAAGTGAATACTTAATTACTACAATACCAATTTCTCACTAGAAGAACTTACATTTATACACAAACTGATCACCAACCACAACTTTCAGATGCCTTTTTTTGTTTGTTTTCTTTAGCTCAGCTGTGATGGAACTGAATACACAGTATTGTGGGATATCATAGACAGAGAAGGATACATCTATGCTGCCTTCAAAAATCCATCAGATGAGGGCATCTCAGGAGACAGGAAGTGAAACTAACATTGGATTTGGATGTGCCTTGATGCCTTCCTACCTTAGAATGTAACCTCCAAAGACAGCATTCTGCAGCTTTCAGACGCAGCCAATGTGTGTAGATGTGGTGTCTGAAAGCAGACGAGTGGATGACAAACTCACTGCAGTGACCCTAGATTCTGATGTTTTGATTACTGTATCCACTATTTTAAGTAGGATTATTCTTTTTTACAATTACTGATGTGAACAACAACAGTAACTACAATCACTAGATTTGTTCATTATATGAAGAAAGTGAGTGGTACTTGACTGTAGAAAACGGTAGCGTTTTGGATCAGCGGTAAGGTGTTATGGGTTGTTGTCAGGGCATCTATGTAGTGTTTAAATGGTTTTGCAGTGGTTTCTCGGATGTTCTTGGTGTTTTCTAGATGGCTGTTAGATGATTTTTACTGGCCCAGGTCAAAAGAGTATCAAGCCCCTATTCTGGTCTGCAAATATGACTCTTTCAATGTCTTTCAACAGACAGTGTCGGCCTGTCAGAGTGTGACCTTGTACATCCTCTGTTGAGGCCCAGAAGAGGAGAAAGGCTCCATAGTTAAATGAAGCTATGTCAGCAAATTGTCATTGTGTATAAAGTTTAAAAATACTGTATATACACACCTAATCAACAGTTTCAGTCACAAACACACTGTACGTGACAACACTCCTTCAGACACTCAACTGTTTGTTTTAAGTGCAAAAAAATAGACAATCATTTATTACAACTGGAATATTACAAATAGTTAATTTAAAATCTTTGAAATAAAGGTATAAAATAAAGCATATAAAAATAGTTGGTAAAAAATAAGTAAGAACAAAGCCAGATGCCCTGAGCATTCTGAAGACATATCACAACTGTGACATTGTGATGCTTGGCATTTTCTTTTATAATGTACTTCTGCAGCAATAGCAAAAGTGTTTTGCTTTTCAACTTTTGTCATTTTGCAAACATACTTTGTAAATTTAAAGTTGTACTTTACAACATTAAACTTCTTAAAAGCACTGTGCTTAATTATAAAAATATATAAAGGCTGGAATGCACTACACAACTTTTGCACAGATTTTGCCACGATTTGCAGCCTGGATGAGTAGATGCTAAAGTCAGAACCAATTTTGAGTGTGCAGATTTTGGGCAGCTGGATTTGAAAAGTTTAACAGGAAATCACATACAGATTCCAGTTTCTTTTAGCTTCAGAATATAATTTTATCCATTTGGAGGATATCAAACATAACTGATATTTTGAGATAATTTTAGAACACAGCTAGTCTCCAAAATACATATACATTATAATGCACTATACTCTAACATAAAGTGCATGTATTTTTAAGGTTATTTTGTCAGTCTGATAATCTTTCCCACTGGTAAAATCTGTTCAGATTTTAAAAGTCGTGTAGTGTATTCCAGTCTTTAATTTATACAAAAAGTGCTGAGCAGCTGTGCCATCCAGTGTTTAGCAAGCAATACAGTCATCAAAAAACACCCTTGACCTTTAGGTCCCATCTTTGATGGCATCCCAGTACCATTTGTTAAGGTTTCCAAAAACCTGGTAGTCTTTCTTTGTTCGTGTATATTGACAGGCACAGCATGCATGCTCTTGAGGATGATTAACAAGTTTGACTTCAAAGTGTTTTCGCCATTGAAAATTCTTTTTGTATTCTTCAACATTTTTATCCAATGACAGCAGGTGTTCAGCCAGTTTCTGAGGGCTGGAGAAATCCTTCACGTGGATGAAAGCATCTTTCGGCAAAAACCTTTCGTATATGTATCGTGGAGCCCCAAGAGCCACTGGCACTGATCCGAGTGTGAGGGGATTGAACAGCCTTTCTGTCATGTAGTCATAATGAGCGTCTCGTTAATATTTCCTTGTATTGAGCATCACTTACTGCTTTTCCAAAATGACGCCCAAAGGCATATATTTCAATGTTTTTTGAGCTCATTATAGTATTTTACCCTTTCATGCTTCTCATTCCAGTTGCTCACAATCCAGCAAACTAACTTGTCCTTTTTGTCCAGAACTTGTGGAAATATCTTATCCTCTGTATCTTCAGTTTTAATCATAATTAGTTCACGAAGCACAATATCAGCATCCCGTCTGTAATTCAGTGTCACATTAAATAGGTTCTCCAGACCGCTGAGTTTTGTGGGGACTCAAAGTGCATCCATATCCCTTTCTGGAAGAAAGGCCGTGGTTTTGTGGGTAAATTTGACAGGTCGCTTTTAATGTCTCTGTGATTTATCAGCACTCCGTGAGCCTTGCTGTAAAGCTCTCTGTCTACAGTTAAGTAACAACCGTCAATATTAAAATTGGAACTGCAGGAATTTAGTGCTGTTTTCTAGGGGCTTGTCTTTGGATGCTGTAAAAGTTCTGACTGTTGGTGATTCGTTACAATGGAGGTGTAAGAATTCATATATTAAAAATATGTTCAGTTCAACAGAGAATATAAGAAGCAAATATTTGGGATGAAGTATTGTTTTGTTATGACCTGCGGAGAAAGAAAAATGAAGGTTATCTTAATGGGATTGTGTCATTGACTCATAAACACTCTTAAAAAATTAGCTATAGCAATGGACACAGCTTGATTAACTCTACAGTATATTCAAACTCTATATTAAAAGTAAACATTGATTATGCACTATTTAAAACTGAACATTAACACAAAAGTAGTCATAAAAAAATGGTACTGATCATTAGTTAATCTCTAATAGTTTAGAATCAATATTAATTAACCAGGATCAGGAATGAAAGAAACACAATAATAAAACACAAATACACTTCATATTTAATGGTAGACCTATTGGTTTGTAGAATACTTTTAAGAGATTATTATACTTTCATGAAAACATTTGCGATTGGTTTATAACATGTGTTACTGTAATGTTTGTTTTGTGTTGTCGTAGCATTTACACTGTTTAGACCAGCAGGTGTCGCCAGCGTAGTTTGGAAGATTATGCATTTCTAGCCTTTCGTCAATAATGGAACACATGACCTATCAAAAAAGTGTGCCCATATATATTTTTACTCTTTTTAAATACTGTTTTGGATGTACATTTTGATAAATCTGCAGTCGTTTACAAACTGCATGAGCAATATTTGCTGCTTAGTTGTTGACACGCTATAGAAGACATTTCGCGAGTGTTTTATGGATTGTGAGTAAATATCTTTTACTGTCGCGGTGTGAGAAACCGCTGCAAACGATTCAGTGTGCAAGTCAACCAAATGAATGAGAATCACGAGAAATCCGCTCAGTGCCTCATAAAACAGTGTTTTTTTTTTAGCCAGCGTGTACATGATCTATGGTTGTTTTCAGTGCACGACAAATAGATCTCTGAATAGCCTATATAATCATCACTACACATGATTACAGCAGGAAAGATGTAAGTCTTTTTCATCAGCCATTAACTCCAGTCTTCAGTGTCACATGATCCTTCAGAAATCATTCTAACATGATGATTTATTAATTCATGCATTAATTCAAAACAAATATTTTCTAAAATCATCACCATTACTTTTTTTTATAAATTTAACTAATAAAAGTATACATTTCTTACAAAAAAGAAATATATACAGTAGCCTAGTCAACATTTGAATATATATATATATATATATATATATATATATATATATATATATATATTCTGCACATTCTTTCACAGCAAATTCATCAGTGTTAATTCAATCAGAACTGAAAATCAACTCTGTTGATCAACTCTGTTAAAATCAACTCTGAGTGTGTGAACATATTGTCCCAATATTTTCAGAGTTAAAGTAAACTTTCAAAAGTACTTTCAAAAGTGTTACTGATTTAACAATAAGACAATTATATTTACACTATAAAACAACTCTGGTCTACACCAGAGCAGGTTAATTTTTCTTCAACGCCAGAGTAAAGAGTGACAATTTAACACTATTAAGATGTATTTTAACTCCAGTGTAACGAGTTGACATTTCTGTACTCCAAACAGGTTAAATTAGTTGACAGTAACTGTCAGGAAATAATTTGTGATAACTTGGAGAGTTACACTGATAACAACATTGAGAGTACATCAAAACAATCCATAAAGTTAAATTAAACTTTAGTCTGGGACCACAGTAGAATTCTATTCATTCTACAAAGTAAAAAATAAAGGCAAAATGCAAACAGTTGTTATAACAAACTAGTTCTTTATTAACAAACAAGCCACATTGCATCATGGAAGGTTTACTTTAAAAATAAATGAAGGCACAATATAGGCATTTCTGTCTTCAGAAATAATATGAAAAATGCTCATCAAATGGTCTGTAATACTTCAAGTCCTGTGCATATCAGTAAATGTATGTCGCTAAATGTCAGTGAAGTTGAGTCAATACCCTGGACTTTGCAACACAGTACAGCAGTGCCAGAGTCAACACAACATTCAGCAGATGAACAATTGCAGGATATGTGGATCAGTTGTGTCCAGTTGCAAACAGTAAAGTTCAGCGAATAGTTATTTCACAGAGCAGGAAAGGCTCTGCAGATTCAACTTCCTCCAAAAAGACCGGAATGCTGGTTCCCATCTAGACAACATAAAACCAGACCAATTAAAATGAATGCTATTTGTGTTTTATAAATACAGCAAGCTTATGGTGGAACACATTCAATCATCTTGGACAAGAAACTATTTTGGTTAGATTCAGACTTCTGAATTGAATCATTTCCAAGTAAAAAAGGAACAAAGGAAACCATGCGACTTCAGTGGTTTAACCTCAATTCAATTTTTTATTTGCGCAAAAAAAAACAATTCATGACTTTATTTACAATATATTAATCTTCAATGCATGTTCACACAACAACATCTGCCCTCGCATCAACATCAATCATGAATGCATTGTGATGTTCTCTGAATGCGCGTTGGAGATTAATATTTTGTAAATAATTTGTAACAACTTCAAGAGTGGGAGAAATGGATTCGGCGGTTTGAAAGATTTCAAGTGGCTCGTAATCTACATGTCAGCTCACAGGCTATTCAGGTGAACACAATAATATACTGCATGGGAGATGAAGCAGATGACATGTTGAGAGGACAGCTTTTATCTGATGCGCAGCAGCAAAAAACGTAACATACGAAAGAGCAAGATTCAATCAAACAGTGCAGCAGCCCAATGAATCAACTGATAACTTCATAACATGCTCTTGCAGAAAAATGCAACTATGGAACTCTGCATGATGAATTGCTCAGAGATAGACTTGCAGTTGTTCTAAGAGACAGTACACTATCTGAGCGGATGCAGCTGGACAGAGAGCTCACACTTGAAAAAGCTATTAATATGGCACGATAGTCAGAAGTAATCAAAAATGACTTTGGGGACCTTTACATTAAGGGAAAAATATTACATTAAGGGACCTTTTGTCCAAAAGGAACCACTGGTGTTGTGGAAGAGCCAGCAAGAAGCCTTCAGAGAATTTAAACATGAGTTTTCATAACCGCCTGTACTAGCCTTGTGCAACCCTAAAACTGTCGAAACGAAACTGTCTGCTGATGCATCATCCCACGGTCTTGGTGCTGTTCTTCTACAGAAAGAGGAGGAGCAATGGAAGCAACACAGTCCTGGAGAAACTGCATGAAGGGCACCGGGGGTTGCTAAATGCAGACTGCATGCTTGAGACTGTCTAAGTGGACAGATAAATGAGCTTGAGTCAATTCAACCAATGCCCTCTGAGTTTCCTGCCAGACCATGGCTTAAGTTGGGTGCAGATTTGTTTTCAATGCATGGAAGCACCTATCTATTGGTGGTGGACTATTTTTCCAGATTTGTGAAGAATTAACCCATGCAAGATCTGATGATGTAATAATGCACAAAGTCTATGTTTTCAAGGCATGGAATTTCAGAGATCATTTTCTCTCTATGGCTTTAGTCACATCACCAACAGCCCGAGATGTGCTCAAAGCAATGGAGAAGCTGAGCATTACGTTCAGACTTTAAAACACCTGCTTAACAAAGCGATGACAATCAAATTTAGTAATTTAAAAAATAAATGATACTGTTTTGTGGCTCTTTAATGTCATGACAGATTACTGTAGCGCCTCAGTTCAAGAGGCACGTGAACCAATCATCTCTTCCCCTTTTCTTGTTATAACATGAAATAAACATGAATGAACATCAAAATGTATCTTGTTTCCACTGCAGAAAGATGACAGTACACACCATTTTTCAAGTTCAAGTCCACCAACGTAAATCTACTCTCCTGTCTTGTTTGTTTGTTGGACAAAATGACAGATTTGGCATTATGATTGGTCAGATCGCCTGTCAATCAAACTCCCGGTGAAGGGTCAATTGCTACTCAAAACTAGTCCAATCACGACCATAACTATAGCTCAGTCATGCTCAAGGGGGAACTGGCTATCAAAATCGCTAAATCACAGGGGATGGGGTTGGCTCCCTAGGTCGAAATTGCAGTCCATGGGAGGGGGGACATAACCAAAATTCACCCAACCAGACGACTGGCGGTTGGGAGAGGTTAATCGCCTCTTGTTACCCCCTGTACACTGCACGACAAATGACGCATGAGAAAGCTGAAATTCGTCCGAAAGAGAGAGTATGACTCAAAAATTGGCTGAAAATCGACAAAAAATCACACAGTGTATTCCAAGCTTAAAGGCCCGTTCAAGCCAAGAACAATAACTATAAAGATATAGTTCTAAAAATCGTTCTCAATATTAAAAAAATAGCAGAGTCCACATCAGAACTATAAAGATAAATGCACAGAGAAACAATATCGTTGGAATCATTTTCAAAACGATTTTCTTTCCAGCTGATGAATGATGAAAACATTCAGAATCAATCCTGCTGTATAACGAGCTTGAAAATGTAAAGCAGTAGACGAGCGTGCGCTTAGAATAAACAGACAATATTGTCTGCTGGTGTGGACATTAATATAGTTATCTTTATAGTAATCGTTCTTGGTGTGCATGGGCCTTAAAGGGTTAGTTCACCCAAAAATGAAAATTAGCCCATGAATTACTCACCCTCAATCGATGCGTTTTTGTAAGAATATATCCATATTTAAAATGTAATAATCAATTTAAACTAGCTTGCGCTCACTGTTGTAAACGGAAGCAGCTCCGGGGGGATGACGTATGAGGTCAGTGAGGTCAGTGCATGCGCCGCTCAGAAGTGACGAAAGCGAAAGCGGAAGCGCAGGGGAGAGATCAAAACAAAACAAGTCACGAATTAGAAGTACAAAACGAGGATTTGTAAAGAAGAATGTCGAGGATTTCAATATAAGCCAAGAGGAGACTGGTTTTCCTTTGCTAAAGTAAGGAAACTTTGCTTCCTTTGCTCCTGTAAACAAATGTTGGTTTTCACGAGACTCACCGGCGCATGCGCAATGCTGAACTCATACGTCATCAGCCCAGAGCTGCTTCTGTGTACAACTGTTGGCGCAAGCTACATTAAAGTGA
>NW_015555721.1:1211533-1211802 GCF_001515605.1 Sinocyclocheilus anshuiensis
CTATGAAGTACTCACCCTCAATCGATGCGTTTTTGTAAGAATATATCCATATTTAAAATGTAATAATCAATTTAAACTAGCTTGCGCTCACTGTTGTAAACGGAAGCAGCTCCGGGGGGATGACGTATGAGGTCAGTGAGGTCAGTGCATGCGCCGCTCAGAAGTGACGAAAGCGAAAGCGGAAGCGCAGGGGAGAGATCAAAACAAAACAAGTCACGAATTAGAAGTACAAAACGAGGATTTGTAAAGAAGAATGTCAGAGGATTTCG
>NW_015555721.1:1213080-1217389 GCF_001515605.1 Sinocyclocheilus anshuiensis
TATTTAAAACGTAATAATCAATTTAATCTAGCTTGCGCTCACTGTTGTACACAGAAGCAGCTCCGGGCGGATGAGGTAGGATGTCGGCGTTGCGCATGCGCCGCTCAGAAGCGATGAACGCGGAAGCGCAGGGGAGAGATCAAAACAAAACAAGTCACGAATTAGAAGTACAAAACGAGGATTTGTAAAGAAGAATGTCGAGGATTTCAATATAAGCCAAGAGGAGACTGGTTTTCCTTTGCTAAAGTAAGGAAACTTTGCTTCCTTTGCTCCTGTAAACAAATGTTGGTTTTCACGAGACTCACCGGCGCATGCGCAATGCTGAACTCATACGTCATCTGCCCGGAGCTGCTTCCGTTTACAGCTGTTGGCGCAAGCTACATTAAAGTGATTATTACATTTTGAATATGGGTATTTTTCTTACAAAAACGCATCGATTTGCTACAGGAGGCCATTGTTCACCCCCCGGAGCCGTGTGAGGCACTTTTTATTATGGATGGATGCGTTTTATTTCACTTCTTTTGGACTGATAAACTGCAAAACACGCTGAATGCCATTAAACAGCTTGGAAGATCAAAGTCCATTTTTAATATAACTCCGACTGGATTCATCTGAAAGAAGGAAGTCATATACGCTTGAGGCTTGAGGGTGAGGGTGAGTAAATAATGGGCTAATTTTCATTTTTGGGTGAACTATCCCTTTAACTCAGCACTAAACAGAACTCTGGCGTTTTGATCGATGAGTGGATTCTGACTAAATTACACACCTCTGATTGGCCATTGCATTCAAGAAATCAACAGATATGTATCTGATTGGCTACAAATGCTCAACACTGAAAAAACATGTTGTAAACAGAAACCTTTGAATCTCTCATGAGTGTAAACACAAATTCACATTGCAGAGTTTGAAAAATCAGTTTCGCCAAGAATTTTGTTCTACCAACATTACCGAACTTATGTGCCATTTAAGGTTATAGTTTTTTTCAACCCACATTTATTAAACAGTATGATGGTAATACATCTTCAAAGATATTTCTTGATGTTTTGTTTATCTTAACATGACTGATATGTTGTATGTTGTTGCTGGTAGAGGGATTTCGGTCTTTCTGTTTGGTCAGGCAGGGAGACTATCTTAACCCAGCTAAGACCAGCAAATCAGATGGTTCAAGCTGTTATTTTCAACAGGGAAGACTTATACTGTAGTGTAGGCATTCCGTCAGACAGGCAAGAGTCTTTACTTCCGACAGATCAGATTTTAAGCACCGACTGTTTTTTTCTCGACCAAACCCATCACAGTGCTGCTGTGAGACGGCGCTCGCTCGAGCGCGCTCTCCTGTCTGTCAGTGCCGCTGCAGCATTAATAATCCTCTCTACACACTCCATCATACACGCCGAGATAAACTGCCCAGAGCTCTAAGTATATCAAACACTGCGTGTCCGAAGGGCACAGCTGCAGGCAGAGCAAAACATTTGCAGGAATGATACTGGACAGCTGCCAGACACCAAAATCTTGGTGCATAGCCTGCACATGGAGAAAAAGCGACGCTGATAGGTGGTCTACCCCGAGGAGCGTTCAGTAAACAGCCTGATGGACGTGGAGACACCGCGCTGTTTACACTGAAACGCGTTAAACGCAGCACAGAGACGAGCGGAAATGTTTCCCAGCATCTGTTTCTTAATCCGACGCATTTTAAGTGAGGTAGAGATGACGCGACGCGCGCGCTGCTGTGTTTCATGATGCATCGGAGCACCCTCATGCCTAATTTTCTTTTATGAAGCGATTTTTTTTTCTTTATTTAATGTACAATCGATGTGTCCTGCAGTAAATCTGCAGCCTTATGAGGAGGATGAAAGCGTCCGTATTTGTCGCGGTCATGTCCTCGGTTTTATTTAATCCCAGTTTTGCCTTCAATTCGCATTTCGACCCAGGTGAGTAAAAACATGACATTTTCTGACCCGCAACCGTTTATTATTCATTAAATGTGCGCTGATGTAGGCTACATGCTACCATTGAGATGAAACAGTCTAGACTTTATATTTGTCATGTTGAAACAGCCACATACATGTTTTGGTTAAAACAATTTAAAATACACATAATAAAGGCCTAAATGTATGTTTTTGCAAACATTTATTTATTGTTAATAATGTGTTGAAATTGCTACATATTTTTGTATGGCTTTAATCAGTATTTTTAAACATTTTGATGCAAATAAATGTCGAAAAATATTATAAAATATGTATTAATTTGTTTGTGAATAATGCATTTATCAAAAGGCATCCTACATGTGTGTGCACTCGCACATGCATGCTTAATGCACTACAGAGCCAGAGTGTGTTTTGCACATTTGCAGTCAAACGGAGCTGACTTGGCATTAGTCAGCCTGAACGGTTGTGTTCCTCTTCTTGTGTGTCCTGTGTTCCCAAGGCAGTTTTGTTGCATAACGTCTGTGTGTTTGACATATCTGAGCACTGCTGTTTACTTCCTCGAGAAGTCAGCAGCCCGTGGTGTCTCACTCAGTGACCGTGAGGGCAGACCGTGCTTTGTGGTTGGAGGCCGACCTGTGACACTGAGATTCACGTGCATACCCTCTCTTGTGGCATCAAGCTCGCTCTTCATGCATGCCCTGCAGCCCGGTGAGAGAGGTTGCATGTCTGCAGTCGGCTCACACAGTTCATTAAGAGCAACGTATACAGCATTTGATGAACCATCGTGCATGCATAGACCATAGAAAGCCGAGCGGCATGAATTAGGGTGACATATGTGAAGAAAGAAATAGGTAGTGCTGTAAACAGAGCCAAAAGCATCCCTGGCCGAGGTGACGTGCAGCATACTAATGAATCCACTACTGTTCAGCTGCCTCTGAATCTGGGGTGCGGAGGGGGTCAGCTTCTTCTCCATCGCTCTTGGTTTTCACTGTCTGTGTTTTTACCAGGCACTCTAGATATGCCCTTCGCATGCAGATCAGCGGTTGAATGGCTCACTGATTGGGAAGCCGTAACAAACTATTATGTAACGCCCGCTGCTGTAATTAGATTGAGAAATATAAGGGCCATGGACACTCCTAATCACGACTAAGGAATTATAGCTGAAAAGATGCCTTGACCGGTGCACAGTCCTGTGCTTGATTCAATTGTACTCTCGCATTCCTGCTTTCCAAGGGAACTTCCGCTAACCGTAACTTCCCTCTTTTCTCTTGTGTGTGCAATGACAGAAAATCAGATCAAGCTCAATACTCTTAAAAATAAACGCTTAAAAGCATTTTAGGTTCCCCAAAGAACATTTCAGTGGACAGTTCTTTAAAGAACCATTCTTTTTGTTAGTGTGTAGAAGATTTTAATGATCTAAACAACGTTTTTTCCACAATAAAGAACATTTTGTGCAATGGATGTTAAAGGTTCTTTATGGAACCATTGATGTCAATAAAGAAACCTTTATATTTAAGAATAAAGATGAAACGAGGATATGAGTTTCCATATTTGATTCACAACATTCCACCCTGGTTTGAGATGATAGTAGTGCGGGAAGGGCATTGGCTAAGCCTGTAAAGATTCCCTCTCGCTTTATGAGGACATATTTAGGGTGACTGACTGTAGGCTGCCTGGGTGAAATACATGCCCTATAACGGGCTGGAGTCAGCAGCAATCTGTTACTCTGACTGGCCAAGTAATGGGATTGAGAATCAATGTTTCAGTGGCAATGGATGGTGTGACGTGTGACAGGAGACTAATCAGTCTCCCACCCTCAGAATCTTGGACATACACAAGGACGTGGCAAAGTCATGTGGATTATAATGGCACAGGGCAGTTTGCTTCATCACATTACAGCAGTTTGAATGTCAAGTGCTGTTTTAAGGTTATTAGTGTAATGCATGGGGTTGGGAATCGGATAAGAACTGGTTCCATCAAAAAAAGAACAGGGCTGCGTTTCCCGAAACCTTCTTAACGCTACGTCGTTCGTAAGTTATACCTTAAGTTGTACCTTTACGTTAATACGTGTTTCCCGAAACGTTCTTAGTTAAGTATACCTTCTGTAAGTCATTCGTTCGTAAGGTTAGTCTGGACCACTCTTAGCTATACCTTATTGCTGTTCACAGCTCACTCCGCTAGTGGCCGCCACTGTGAAAAAACCTTCTTCACATTTCAGTCGATACGATTGTAATTCTGTGGCAAGAAAAAGTCCAGAACCAAATAAATATTACAATTCTAAAGTTGTAATACACCAAGTGTTCAGTTAGTGTTCAATTAATTGAAGTGTTTTTATGCAAATAATAAAACTGTCATTATACACTCTTAAAAATAAAGGTGCTTCA
>NW_015555721.1:1217716-1222463 GCF_001515605.1 Sinocyclocheilus anshuiensis
AAGACAACTGTGTCCGCGGAGCCAGTTAGTGTATGTGCACTATTTCATAATAGTGTCAGAATAGCTACCATGTCAAAAGATACAATTCTACAAAAATGTCGCCTGCCACGGGAGCAAATTCAGCAGCTTTTACATCTTGTTGGTCCAACTTTGTCAAGACAAACTCGACGGAGCTACCCCCTAAGCCCCGAAATTCAGCTGCTGGCGGCTTTCCGTTTTTATGCTGTGGGGAGTTTTCTGGAGGTGGTTGGGGATGGATAAGGGCTGAGTAAGACCTCGGTGTGACGGTGTGTTCACTACATCTTGCTCCGTCACGCCACCGATTATATAGCCTACGTATGCCTTTGGCCAGGCACGAAGACAGCCCAGAACAGTAAAAAATCAAAATCATTGTGTTCTGGAATTTCTTAAAAAGATGGAACATCTTATCTGACTTATTTGCAAATTAGGCTAACTATAAGAAGATTTTTAAGAATTAGTCAGAAAGGTTCAGCAAAATTAATCTTAGTCTTTAGTTTGATTCACTGTAATGATTCACTCCCTCACTGAATTGAAGCGATTTGTTCTCTGAACCTTAAGTCATTAGAATGGAAAAATATATTAAAAACATATTTTAAATTTGGGAAAATAATATTTCACAATGTTGCTGTTGTACTATATTTTTTAGCAAATATATGCAGCCTTAGTGAGCATTAGAGACTTTTGAATGGTAGTATAGAATCAGTCCAATTATATTACAATTAGATAGTCACAACTGAGTTTGTTATAGTAAATTGTTGTTTATTAAAAAAAAAAAAAGGATTATAGAACCATAATTGTTATGTTGAATCGAAATCAGAACCAGAGCTTATACATTCCTTACTATACCCATCCCTGTGTTTTGGGTTGTTGTGCTAAGATGGTTTATGGATGACTAGGAAAGAACCACATCAAAGCATTCAAAAGTGGTCTGTTAGGGCAAGACTTCTTGCTTTTGTCAGAATTTGTAGCTATGCTGCATACTGATGGTTATTTACCATGCTGATCTCTCAAGGCCAGGCTCTATTCATGTGTCCTATAAAGCCACATGCATCACAGATGTGGTTGGCCTGGAACTGTCTGTGAACTGGGCTTTACTGCTCCCTGGTCACAGCAACACAATCCTCAGACACTGTTAGAGGATGATTGCACAATACTTCAAGGCCTGCCTGTGGTTGTGACTGTTTACTACAGTTTTCTGTAAGTTTATGAGGGTTTTGTTTCATCCCCGACTCTCTCTGATTCCAATTCGCTTTGAAGTTTTGCTTTTTTTAGATGATTAACAAATAAATACCCCTTGCACACCTGAATGGTTATAAGCGGTTGTGTAGGACAAACAGCACTTATGTGAAGTGTCTGATGAAGGTAATAAGATTTGCTGAGAATTTACATCCCAGATATAGATGTTTGTTTCTTTATCAGAACAGATTTGGAGAAATTTAGCAGAACATCACTTGCTCACCGATGGATCCTGTGCAGTGAATGGGTGCCGTCAGAATGAGAGACCAAACAGCTGATAAAAACATCACAATAATCCACACAACTCCAGGCCATCAGTGAATGTCTTATGTAGTGAAAAGCTGCGTGTTTGTAGAGCGACTTGCATATGCAAGTGCATTAATATAGAATGTGTAGTCAAAGCAGTCAAGGACTTCAACCAATCAGGTGCTCATTCAATCAGAATTTTTATTTTTAAGATGGATTCTATTTGGAAATGCTGTGGATTTCTTCTGTATATTTTGTTCTCTTTTTTCTGATGATATTTAGGTTTGAGTGTTCTCTCTTACGAACATGCTGCTTTTGCCAACAGATCGATGCCGAGTTGATAGAGCTATTAATCGTGTGCATCAGGAAGCTGTTTAAGCACACTCTTTAGACTGCAGTCTACATCTTCTGTTGCTTTGCTGATGAAATACCTATGCAGTCTTCAGTAACATGGCGACTGAAGGTGACTGGTTTTTGTACCTGCTCAGAATCAGCACCATGGACAGGGTCGTGTCTGGATTCAAGATTTTATTGAAAATCATGGCGATTTCCTGAAGTTCAGAAAGTCAATAGAATGCAATTCAAAAGCTCAAAGCTGTATTTCAGGCCTCTTCAGAACCATAACATCACAAGATTTACAACCAGGGCCTTTGAAGTACATGAGCTACTTCTTTCCACACTTTTAAAAATGCAGGTTTGTTAAAGTCACCAAAAATCTAAATTGACAATTCTTATTTTAAAATGGATTATTTCCTTATTTATTATAAGTTATTTATCTGTGCACATCTTTTTATTACAAATGCATGTGCCCTTGTAATTTTTAATCCAAAAAATTCCCCTCCCTCTTTTCTCTGATGTCTTGTTCACTGGAACAATCTGTCACTCACATGAGATTGCAGCAATAGCAAATGACAACAATCAATCCAATCAATTTCTGATGGACAAAATCAAGTCCAACTCTACTTTTTTGTATTCAAGCAGCTGCTTTATTCACATACATGTCAAAAAAGACTAGAGAAATTCGGTAACACTTAATTTTAAAGACCAATTCTCTCTAACTAGTTGTTTATTAGCATGCATATTACTAGCATATTGACTGTTTATAAAATACTTATAAAGCACATAATGCCTTATTTTGCATGACCATATTTTAGATCCCTTAATCCTACCCCATGCTTAACAACTACTATTAGTAATATTACTACTAATACTATCAATAAGCAGCAAATTAGGAGTTTATTGAGGTAAAACTCTTAGTTAATAGTGAATATGTGTTCCCTAATCTAAAGTGTTAAAAAGTGACTGGTACTGAAGTAGGTACTTTTTACAACACTACTGTACATTATAATTTTGTGATGCCTAAATTCACCAGGAACAGTTTAAATGATTGATTTCAGTTTTAGTTTTCTACTTCAACAACATATCAGACATTTATTTGTTATCAGTCATAGCCATGAAAAACTTCTCACCTTATCGGTATCTGCCAGAATTGTAATATCAGTAAATCTGTACTTTCTTTGGATTAGAGATGCATCTTGCGTTTATTTATTTATTTATTTAGTTTGAAGCACAGGCACATAGATGGATATCTAAAGAAACACAGAGCTTAAAAGAGTTCTCCAACACCATCTTTTGAAGTTGTTCTATGATATCAGGCCACAAATCTGTTTTCTGAACTTTTATTGAGTTCATGTGCAGTAGAAATGTGATATTATTTGTTTATTATGAAAACATAGATAGCACTCTTAAGCAGTAGTTCAGGAAGAAAGGATGCTGCCTTTACTGTCCTTCTGGCTTATGCCGATATTGTTTCCTGACAGTGCTGAACAGATTTCATAAATCAAACTTTAAGCCAAGTAACACAAGCCTCTGAGGCGCTAGTCAAACAACAACACTTGGAGCGACACGTCAGGGGCACCACAATACTTTGATCCGGCCCAGACACCATTCTCAGATTGCATTTCTGTTAAGATTTGTCTTAGTCCACTAAGTATTTTCTATTATAAAAGAAGAGAGCAATATTCCCAGTGCATTACATTTGGATATACTTTTTAACCTAGTCTGTCTTAATAAGAAGATAGGATTTTGTACATACTGCTGTGTCTCCCTTCCCAAACACACACTTATAGTCCAATTCACTCGACTGCCTCTTACTGACAGATGAGTTCATGCAGTATTTATTGCACCACCTCATCCTGACCTCTTCTGGGTGAATGCTGCGAATGCTGCATGCCATGTGAGGCGGCCTGGAAGAAGACTGCAGTGTGTTGATGTTTTTGAGAGGATGTGGGGAGATTTATGAAGAGCATTCAGAACAAAATGAAACATCTACACTGTAAATAGGTTGCTGTAAATTTTACAGTAACTTACTGGCAGCTGGATGCCAGTAATTTACTGTAAAATGTTTACAGTATTATTACTGTAATTGCATTTACAGTACAATAATGTCTTTACTGTATTTTATTTACAGTATTATTACCGTATTTTCATTTACAGTATCAGTACTGTAGAGTTTATTTTCATGTAGTTTAAACATTTTTTACCTGTAAAAAACAATCCAATTGTGGTACTGCACTGTAAACCATGATTTTTACCAAAAGCAGTAATATTGTGATATTTTACTACTTAAAATAACTGCGTTCTATTTGAATATATGTTAAAATCTAATGTATTCCTGTGATCAAAGCTGAATTTTCAGCATCATTACTCCAGTCTTCAGTGTCACATAATCCTTCAGAAATCATTCTAATATGCTGATAAACATTTTTTAATATTATTATCAATATTTAAAACAGTTGAGTACATTTTTTTCAGGATTCTTTGATGAATAGAAAGATCCAAAGATCAGCATGTATCTGAAATAAAAAAACTTTTGTAACATTATACACTATACCATTCAAAAGCTTGGAGTCAGTATAATTTTTTTCTTTGGGAAAGAAATGATAGAAATTACTACTTTTATTTAGCAAGGATGCTTTAAATGAATCAAAAGTAATGATAAAAACATTTAGAATGTTACAAAAGGGGACCGTCTCTAAAGTTACATACGACATTGGTACACACTTTCAGACTTAACTAGCATTTGAAGAGAATTACCTTACTTGCAATAAAGAGGCAGAGTAGAGAAGATAACTTACAATGCTTCTCTTTGTTCAACTAAGTTAGTTAACTTCGGTTAAATTACATTATTAACTTACCAGTTGATGTTATCATCGATACTATGGCATTCACAAGAGGAGGAGGA
>NW_015555721.1:1222586-1242283 GCF_001515605.1 Sinocyclocheilus anshuiensis
CTAACGCACTTTACCTCAGTATTTCACGTTAATTCGCTGTTAAGGTTAAATAAAGACTCGCCAGAGGAGCTAACTTGCATTAAAGGGCAGCAGAACGTACAAATGTGTTTCTCGGTTTAACTAAGGTTTATTTCGTCTAATATAGGTGACCTTAACTTACTCACCAGTCGATGTTATCAGCCTTTTGGCGGCATTCCGGCCGTCAGTCAGAAAAAAGGCTCCAACTCCCAACATAAAAAATGACATGATGAATAATGTTAGTTTGCTGTTAAAAAGTGAAAACATCTTAAAATATTGCAGTTTTGCATAAAACAGAAATCATATACTAACTTTTTGTCGAGTTGACAAGTGCATTTCTCTTTTGTCCTTTTACAGCCACTTCCACCAAACAGTCAAAAAAGAACTCCCTTGCCATTGGTCAGTTTTTCGCGGGCAAGTTCACTACTGTAAATTGATTTACAGTAGTGAGGAAATACAGTAGTGACCGTATATTTTCCCATAATCCTTTGCGGTTTACAGTAAAATACTGTATACACATTTTACAGTATCTTACTGTACATATTACAAAAATCGGTTACAGTGTGTGGTGAGGGTTTCCTTGTATGATGTTGGTATGATCTTCAGGCTTTTAGAGGAAAATTATGTGTGTATTTCAAATTTTTTGAGTTTATTTATTGGCGTGTGTGTGCATTTGTTTGTGTTGAGGTATAAATGTGAGTTTCAGTTTTAAATTTGTTTCTAATTATATGTGTGTGTTTTGTCTTTGGATGTTGTTTTCTTATCTGTGTCACACATGTTGTTCCTGAGAGGGAATGGTCACAGAAAAACACATTGCCTGCCTCCTTCCTGGATGTGTCTTGACACACACACACACACACACGTTTACTTAGCTATCTAAATGGGGACATTCCATAGGCGTAATGGTTTTTCTACTGTACAGACCGTATATTCTATTGCCCTACACCAACCCTACACCTAAACCTACCCCTTGCAGGAAACTTTCTGCATTTTTACAATTAAAAAAAAACTTTGTTTACTTTATTTTTTATACCAGTTTTACAAATGAGGACGTCCCCAAAGGGAGGTTTTTGGAGATTTTGTCAGGTTTAGCTCACTTTTGGGTAAAAATTTGTCCCCAAAATGTGGTTAAGTAGGTACACACACACACACACACACACACACACTTAGAAACAAATTAGTGTTCTCATAAGTGTTTCCGTGGGGGCATGAAACAAACAGCAATGCAACGATACCCTGCACTAAAAATAAACGACTTTGAGTAATTAATTATGAATTATCTAGGGATGGAGACAACCCAACAAAGCTGGTGTTCTGGTCAAAGGATCTATTCCAAAACCTAGTGTGTTGGAACATGAACAGCATTTTAAGGCATCATAGATGCGTTCCCGACACAAAGTCAGTTTCAAACGATAAGCAAAATAATGACATTGCCTTTCAAGATAACTTTTACCAAATTATAAAGCAGCATGTATCATTCATTCATGGAGAAGGTAATGCAATTCAGTGAACTCAGTGAAAGAAATCCATCCAAAAATAGAAAAATTATATATTTACAATTAGGCTAACGCAATACCAAAACTTATTGATAAAATTACTAAATCTAATTAATAAAAAAATATACTATTTCATCCAATATTTGTTTTCTTTTTCTTTGCAGTTTTATGCTCAAAGGCTGTATATACAAACAGTTCATTTGGTATTAATTTGAATAGAAGAAAGTGCTGAAAGTGCTTGAAAGCCAATCGAACTTTACCAATTAGTAAAGTCATGCTTTTTTTAATGCTTAAGAAACAACATTTATGAGATAGGATTCGAAATATGTTATTTAAATATGAGTTTGGCAATCAGTTTTTGAGATTTTAATATTTCCTCATTCAAGTAGAAAGGAGCTGGTCTTGCATGTCTGAAATAGCTGCCCCAGAGGCATTGCAAATATGGCCGAAGGGTGAACTGATTTTCCTTGAAAGGGACATTTGTATTGCACTGTTAACTTATAGGATCATGCTAATGTCAAATTCTGTTGCAATCAATTTGAGTCGAGTTTGTTTCTTATCCTAAACACAAAAGAATATATTTTGAAGAAAGTTGGTAACCATAGAGTTGTTGGTAGCCATTGACTTCCATAGTACTCATTCCAACCTTTTAGTGACTGTTTGCCTTATTTACAAGAATTCATTCACAACCAGTAGATGTAAACAGCTCCAAAAGTAAAGCTTCTGAGAAGAGGCATTTGAGATTGCTTGCTCCCATCACCCGACAAGCCCCACTGATTACTGTGGTTCCCTTTCAGTCAGTCACGTTCGACGTTACGTCAGTCGTGACTGACGAATTGGGATCTTGCCCGAGAGCCCAATCACCTTCGAGTGTTAACTAAACAAGCCAATGACAGTTGGCGTGCGTGTTTCGCCACGCGCACCCCGCCCCGCAGCGCGGGTATAAAAGGAGAGCGCGTGCAAACGCACATCAGCTTTTCGCTTCGGAGCCGAGCCTTCTACAGGACGAATCTCCGCGAGTGTTTGGAAAACAGCTGACGTTGGTGTTACGGCGTGTCAGCGGGGGTTGCCATCCAGGCTGCTGAAACCTCGGCGGGCTGCAGCTTTCATTCTGCGGTCTCGCCGCGATCTCCCCTGGGCGCTTCAGCGCTCTCTAAAAGAGTAAATTTCCTTCAAAAAAGAGCAATTTCTAAAAGAGCTCCACGAGCGACGGGCGTCTTTTTAAAGATGGTTTCCCGCTCGTGCGTTTCTGGATGTGGTCGTTTCCTGGCTTCATCTGACGGTCACGATCGCTGTATCTCGTGCTTGGGCTTTCAGCACGCTGAAGCAGCGCTCGTGGATGAGTCATGTTCTCATTGCGGGAACATGACCATCGCGATGTTGCGGTCCAGATACCTCCTCATCAAGAACGGGGGGGTATCCCCCTTGCCATGCCCCGTTCTAGCTCTCTTGGAGGGCTACTTCGGTTCATGGTCAGGATGATCTGAGGATCACGGTGAGAGCTTCCCTGTCGAGTACGTCTCCGCGGGCCTCTCATTCCTCCAGCACATCGCACCACCTGGTGTTCCCGGACTCCTTTGTTCCCGTTTTTTTCTGTTCCGCCACTGGCTACCTAGCCAGTGGTACCCAAAACCTCAAAAGAAGAGCAGTTTCCTGTTTCTCCGGGTCCCAAGAGGGCGGGGATGGCGGTGCACGAGACCCGGTCTCCACACGGCCGTCCCCCTCAACGAGGGTTACACAAGTAACCGAGACGTTACGAGAACTATGGGTTGCCATCTGTGCTGAACTAGTGGTTCTGCGCTTTACATGCAATGAAAAGAGCCACTTGCCATTTACCAGCACCCTCATTCAACCTTCACCAAGAAACATTCCTTCTCCGAATCACCACATGGTTCAATGTCTTCATTCTTTCAGCCGCTTCAACACCCAATAGCAATTTGGCAATATATCGCTCTCTCACTCTCTCGGTGGTTTTGTCGTCTCACTCACTCAGTGGTTGACAGAAGGCAGCTGTCAGCATCAATTGTTCTCTAGGGCAGTGAACAGACCACAGCACTTTTCCACTGATTCAGCATTGACTGTTTAATGAAAGGATGTTTTTTGTTTACTCGTGTGTGTTTGTGTGTATTTCTGAATAGGCCATGATAAGGCTCTCTTGGAATCTCTACACTTTTTCACATGTTCTGCTGTGATTGTGGCGAGAAATGTGTGCAAATATGATCAAATTTGTTAAACAGAGCGGAGCGTAAAATATTATTGATAACTGAATGCATTACCGAATCTGTGTCATACAAATAGCACTGCATAGGAAACTCCTCTCACAATTGTTTCCATTAGTGCTTGCAAATAGCATGTTGCTAAGCTAACTACGTGAGAAATATATGAAAGTACAGCTAGGGCTGGGCGATATAACTAAAAAATGTATCAACGGTATAATGTTTCATATCATTCGGTATCGATAATTTTTGACATTTTTTAACCTTTTTTTAAAACAAAGAGCAATAGAATTTTTTTTTTTATTTAACCACTGTATTTTTAAATTAACCCAATTTATTGAGACAAACAACAAATATTTTTTTGTTTAAACAGTGAAACACAATAAAAATTAAACAAATATCTAATTTCTAATGTTTTATATGCCGATTAAATAGGTCTTAAGGAAACTTTTGGCTTAATTGTCTCCTGAGGCCACAGGAGGGCGCCATTCACTCAGATTGTATTTAAAAACATATGAGACGCAGTGAAAAGGGATAAACCTCCACAAATTCGCGACGTGTTTTCTAAAAATTTAAACTGTTTTAACTTTGCATGGCTACATCTCTTGTGTGAGACGCGAGTGCAGCAGTCGTATTTGTCCGTCTAAAAAATGCACTGAATATGCGTTCTGTGTGAATGGCTTGGTTTCGGTTTTAACCTAATCAAGATCTTCTCCACATTGAGCTTCTATATTTCTCTAATATTTTGAATGCATAATGCAGCAACTGCGCGTCTCGTGGGCTAGACTAACAAAACATTAAACTACAACGTCACTTACATCATCATCGCATCTTGTGCTCCACTGATGATGCTCCCTGACGCACTCCTAACATTTGATTGTACTATTTTTGCATTCAAATGCAAATGTTTATTTTAAATTCGACTAATATTCATTTTTTTTATTCACAATCTCCTCATCACAGGCAGGCACTGCACTCAATTCAGCAGGTGTTCGTGTTTGTGCGTGCTGTCTGCGTCACTCGGAGCACGTGCCTATATCGTGCACTATATCGAACATTTTTTATATCGTTATCGAAGAAGGTGTACCGTTGATAAATATCGATACCGTTTTATTGCCCAGGCCTAAGTACAGCACACATAAACGATGAATATATAAATATGTGCTATGCAGTTTCCTCTCAAAATAAACACACAACAAAAATGACAGCAGTGAGAAAGCAGCAGTTAAGAAAACATCTGATGGAGCAACAAAGCAATGTGGATATGTTTGCACCAGTTCTGCAGTTCACCAGCATCATGTCGACAGATGAATTGATTAAAATTACACTGTTATGATAGTTTGATTCTGAAGTTTATTTGAGACTGTGGACTATATACAGTAGATTAATTATAGATTGAATTAATCCCTTTTCTTTAGTACTTATAGTACAAATAGTACTTTTGGCATTAACCTAAACATAAGTAGAGGCTTAAAAATAAGAGAGGCTTTTGGGAGTGTGCGTAAATGTCACATACTTTTGACTTTCCCGGCCAAAATGTCCCGAGCCTTTTTCATAAATATCAGTCTATACAGGCTTTCACAGAGTGAAATTATTTTTTGTTACAAACTGTTTACACATTGGCAATAAAAAAGCGATTAATGCATGAAAATTCTTGTATTTTCATGTATTGCCCCTTTAAGGCTGAAGACTGATAAATGAACAATATTAAAATGAAAAGTTCATTAATTTGAGATCTGCTAGATTACATTTACAAGTGTTATTAAATTATTAGTGTTTTTCAAAGATTAACTTTAAATGACAAACAGGAGCATTTTTTTCAGTGTATGTTTTTCCATCCTATGATGCCCACGTACTCTAAAATTTCAAATTAAAAATTTTAAAATTTTATATTAAAATGTAATATTTAATATAATTTTTTGGGTAATTATTTGTGAAATTTGCTAGCAATTTCTATGTGAAAATAGTTTAAAAGCCATTATTTTCGGTAGGCATTTCACCATGTTTTATAACAGAGCCAGACTTTTCCCTCTCGATGTTCCCTAAACTCCAAGAAGGCCAAACTGGGACAAATGTGAATCACTCCCCCCATCCCACCCCACCCCATACTAGGCCCAATATTCTTCCCTAAATGTCACTTGTCCTGTTTTCCCGTTGTCTCAGCTAGAGTCTGGTGCACTCTGCTCTATATCAGTGTGTAAAGGTCAATACTGTCGTGGAGCTGAACGAGTACCTCCACTAGCGTTTCAGTGCTCATCGTTTATTCTCTGATTCCCACTGATACAAGCTTATCCACTGAAGCAAATGGAGCTGGGTCTTGTTTTTTAGTGCGAGAGAGGGGAACAATGTGCTGCCCGTCCAGATGACCCCAAGCAACATTGTCTGAGGAATAATGTTCCCTGCCTGAACTGGTTTGGTTGTTGAGGTTAAAAAACTAAAACTATGAAAATAGTTTTTGGTAATTGAAATAAAGTTAATTATTAGATAAAACCTTAGAATCTATAAAAAAATCTCAAAATGTTGACTTGGCAACTAAATAAAAAAAGTAGAAGAACTAAAATGACTAAAAATAATGAGTAACATATAATAACTTGAAAACAGAAAAAAACTCATTCAAAACATTCAGTATAATAGTTTATTAAATAACACTAAAATAATGCTGTTCTGGAAGAATGCAACCCTCACTTACTAGACTTTTTATTGCAGTAGTGTCAAGATTGGCACAACACCAACTCTGCAAAGCTTTCAGCACCTGGTCACAGAAGTGAAAGGCATTGTGTGACTTTGTATGCGTGCCTTTAAAGTGTACAAACATGAGGAAAAGAACAGCTCAGCTGGAAACTTATACTGTGCTGAGACAGGAGGAGGAAGAGTGCGTGTACATGAGAAAAACGGCAAGAGAGAGATGGAGGCTAAAAATAGGGACACAGGTGGCCCTCCCTCCCTTCTGTGCTTTCTTCCTATCAGGCATCAACGCGATTGTTAAAATACGCTCTTTCGCAGACAGTGTCCACTCCTAGCAGAGGACGAGGTGATAAATTATTGATGCCACAACAATGTTGTGCCACGGCCTCATAAAGCCCAGCTCTCTTCTTGAAGGCCTCCTGCCTGATGAGTTTTAGAATTAATGTCCATGTCTCTGGGGAATCATATGTCTTTTGGACAACACCTACTACTGAATTCAAGGTTGTTTTTTGGTAGTTTCTTTATAAGCATTCATCTGCAGAGAGTCAGAGTGTATCAAAGAAATACAAAAGAGCTGCTTGAAGAGTGCCAACAACGGCGTACTTAAAAAAGCAGTACTTAAAATTAAAGTCCTGGTGGGGCATTGTATTGTAAAGTAAAACAGTATGTGTCATAAAAAGACAAATCTCAATGCTTTTGTATGCCTTGTTGAATATAACAACAGCGCTTTGTAGTCATGACCTAGACGGCACTGCTCCATCAGCTTTCTTATTTATTCACGTTTACCCATTATATTCTCTCGACTTCATCTAGCTAACCTCTTGTTTGATAATGTTGTGGAAAATGGATGATGGTCTACTTTTCTTCCTATTTTTGATGTGCGGTTTTGTTAAATTCACTTGCCGCTTCAATCCCAGTTTCAGTAAATCAGCTTGACTTGCTTATTTCCCCTTTTCCCATCTCACTTGACTTTGCCTCGCTTTGCTTCCTACCCTAAAAATTCAACTTTTTTTCTAAGATAAAATATGGCAAAGTAATAGTGACATTGTTTTGTTTACATATAGGAAATGTAGGCAAAAGTCAATGTAGATGTTGCTTTCCCCTTTTCTTGAATTACATAAGTATACAAGCCTGTTTCCCATTAAAAGTAAAAAATAAAATGGTAAATGTGAGAATAAAAGTCATATTGTGAGATTTATAATGACATTTAGAAAATACAGTATAAGGTTGTACTTAATTGGTAGATATAAACTTGTAATCATGTATACATATAGCCACAATAAAATAATGTTACAATTGCACTTCTGCCCATGCACAAACAAACAAACAAATAAATAAATTGGGGATTAGTCAAAACATTGATCATAAAAATAAATGTTCTTGAACATCAAATCAGCATATTAGAATGATTTCTGAAGGATCATGTGACACTGAAGACTGATGTAATGATGCTGAAAATTCAGATTAGCATCACAGAAATAAATTACTTTTTAAAATATATAATGTTATCTTAAATTGTAATAATATCTCACAAGCCTTGGTAAGCATAAGAGATTCTTACCAACCCCAAAGTTTTAAACAGTAATATACATAGCCATAATAAAATAATTACAGTTACCTTTTATATAGGTGAAAATAGGCTCATACATTTGTGACCTTGGGGTAATCCAAAACTAACTTAAAGAAATTAGATTGTTATGTTATTATCATCATATTAAGATATTAAGCTACTGATATTAGTAATATAAAAGCTTTTTAAGTAAGCCCCCATCAGTGATGATTAAACGTAAAGCAGCCACATTGCACCACTGTGAGTGTCCTGTGCGGTTAGAGGACGTTCACACGCAGGTTAAGCTGAGCGGTTCTGCACCTGAGGTTCTCTGCAGTCACTGTGTGTTATTAGCAGCACCTCTTGCATTGTCTTTCATCAGAATACAGCAGTGGTACCACAAACACCACAAAGGCTTTGTCGCCGCAATGTATCTAGTCATGAACCTCTCTTGTGACTCATGAGCTCACTATCGAGGCAGTGACATGGGTTTGTTAGGACAGCTGAAGATTTAGAGCTTTTTCCTCTCGATACCTATCTGTTATTTCTCTCGTTTCTTCCGTTGCCCCTTTTCAATAGCAGAGAGTGCTAAAACTGCAACCTTAAGTATCCATCTCAAGTGTCCATCTTTGGACAGCTTTGCAATAAAGAGGATCTGGATGCTCATAAAATCAAGTGCTGTGTGTCACGTACTCACTACAGTTAAATACACTTGTCACTCTTAATGCTTTGTTTGTTTACAGGAGTGACAGCTGCATTTTGCAGTTGTATTTACTCCCAAAGATTCAGATTGACAACCTGAAAAACTATTTTTACTAAGACATTACTAGTAAATTACACGTATAGTTAGAAGGAAATTGCAAGTATCATTGAATTAAACATGAAATGAAATTTTTAAATAAAAAGACTGAAATAGTATTTTCTTGTAAAAAGTACTTCAGTAATATTTGATTGAAATAGTTATTTTGGACATACTATGACCACCCATTTTGCATTTTATTTATCGGTATTAATAAAAATTTTGCTAATTCTTACCTTGAGCTCATGGATTTAATTAGAACATCACATCCACTCTGTTGGTCTCATACAGCCTAGCCGGAAAAAAAAAGCTCACATAATTCAATGCACCTGAAGCTCGAAACAGGTCTGGAAATACTGCATATGAATATTGTTGGACCTCCACATAGCTTTCGTACTACTCTATTGGAAATTAATGAATTCCAGTTTGTTGTTTGTGTCGGCTATAGGGGTCATTCACACAGGATGCAATATTGCAGTCCATTTGCTTCATATTTTTTCTTCAAACCATGACAGTCGCTGGAGTGATAGGAAACAGACATATCAAGCTTGCGTAGGCAGAATCATTTACAAGTACTTGTGAAGAATATGTCTTGGTCCGTTACTCTCCAGAGAACTTAATGTACAAAAACCTCCTTTATAGATGGCAGCTATTATACGTCTTTGGTTGCTAATATTATGTTGGTCTAAAGCTAACTAACACCAGGTGGCTGAACCTGAACCTGTTGACATCCAAGTTTATAGTTCAAAGCTGCAAGACCAACCCTGGTTATTAGTGCAAGTCTTCACAGTTTTGGGTACGTGTCAGTCATTTATGGTGATGTTCCTGTGTTTTTAATGTGGGAGCGAGATGTCTTAGAATTGGTATGATCATCAAATATTAGTGGAAGGGAAACACTGCCAGGTTCCACAGTTACTGTACAATGAAATATGTGTAAAATGCTGGTTTAATATATACTATTTCCAGTTCATTTCCCCTTACTTTTTGTGAAGTCGTTTTTTTGGAAACCTTAATGAAAACAGCAGCAAAACTAGAAAAGTGTTTTTTGGGTTCAGTGGCAAGACCCACAAAAGAGGATAAACTAGTAAGAGAATTAGGTTTGGAGGGAACCGTGTCTAATGAAATCCTATGTGAGAGGAGTGAGTCACACTGCTTTATGATGCAGTGAACAGGATGTCTCATCTCCCCAGTGACTGCTGCCCCCTCCTTCCTTCCATCTATTCACTCACCTTCAACTATCAACTCATTATTTTTCTCTATACACTCCACAACTCCAACTTTATCAGCTGTTGTCTGCTCATCTTTAAAGGTGAAAGTAATTTGTGTTCTACTAGCGTTAATGTGAATACATTTGCTCATCACCCTCATGTTGTTCCAAACCCATAAGTGTTTGGTTTATCTTCGAAACACAATAAGGATATTATTAATTAAATGTGGGTGACTAAAAGTCCATTCCACCAAATTTTCGATGATTCAAAAAGTTAATACAGACATCCTAAATGTCATTCATATGAAGTGAGTGATTTAGTCAAATTCAAGTCAAGACGTCACATGTATTTCCATAGTGCTTTATATAACACTGGCTGTTTCAAAGCAGATTCACAGCAGTAAACAGGAAAATAATGGTGGTAGTGTTGTGAAGAAAAGAAGACAATAGTATCATTATTCAGATCAATTTGTGTTGATTCAGTTTAGTTCAGTCACAATGTCAATGCTGCAAAATTCATCAGTCATGAAACATTATAGTTGACTGCAGAGGACAATAGTGCAGACAAATCAAAGATATTACCCAATATTATGAGTCTTTTAAAGGGGTCATATGATGCGATTTCAAGTTTTCCTTTCGCTTTGGAGTGTTACAAGCTGATAGATAAGATCCCTGAAGTTGCAAAGACTAAAGTCTCAAATCCAAAGAGATATTCTTTATCAAAGTTAAGACTCTGCCACACCCCCCTAAAACGGCTCTTTCTAACACGCCCGCACATATCTACCTCACTATGTGGAAATATTAGCATAATGCCGCCCAAATGTTCACGCAAAGAAAGAAGGCGTGGTTTCAGTAACCGCAGTTAGTGTTGAAGCAGCATGTCAGGGAGATGCTGTGTGTTTCTAGGCGAAAGCAAAAGCACATTATTTGGCCTTCCGAAAGTAGATGCATTTAGGAATCTTTAAGATTACTTACAACAGAACAGCAATGCATTTTATGGACGACCGTTTCGTGAACCTAGGAGAGGAGGTAATTCTGACTTTGCTATGACAATCTGGCGCTTCTGAATCAGCGACTGTAAGTATGTTTTGTTACTAGTTTAAGTATTTGCTATTGACTGTTCAAATGCGGAGTTTTGCGCATGGTGTGTGTGTGTGTGTGAGAGAGAGAGAGCGCGAGAGAGATAGTGAGAGAGAGAGAGAGAGAGAGAGTGCGAGCGAGCGAGAGAGAGAGAGCGCGAGAGAGAGAGAGCGCGAGTGAGCCGACTCTGTTCCTCTTTCGGGCTCTGTCTTTACATTTATTTTGAAAGCTGAAGCTCACGATTATGGTAAGGGGCGTTACATTTCCGACGAGTGCTTGCGGTGTTCGGCCAATCACAATGCACTGGGTCAGCTGGCCAATCAGAGCAGACTGCGCTTGTCGGAAGGAGGGACTTTGTAGAAAAAGAAGCGTTTGAGAGAGGCGGGGCATAGAGGACCTACAATAATGTACAGTATTTGAAAAATAACGTGTTTTTTGAACATTAAAGCATGTCAACATATTCTGTTACACCAAATACACCAAATAATGATCTTTAAAAAAGCATCATATGACCCCTTTAAACCAAGTTTTCTTAGCGGAAATGATAACTTTATAAACACTCTTTATGAACAGATTTAATTGATGAATTAACATACAAAGAACTTGTCAAATATAGTAAATGGAAGCAGGGACATATAATTACAGGACATATTTGCTTGATGCTTAAAACCAATGAGGTTTATTCTCACGCCTTACCAAAACATGGTTGAGCTTCCCTTTATCATGTTTGATGTACATTGATCAATGTTTATATATGAATAAAAGTAAACTTTTTGGAGCATCAACTGGGTAGAGAAATCTCTCGGGTTTCATTAAAATGTCTTAATTTGTGTTTAAAAGATTTACAAAAAGTCTTATGGGATTAGAACGACATGAGGGTGAGTAAATGATGACAGAATTTTCATTTTTGGGTGAACTATGCCTTTAACATACTGCCTTTTGGTTATTACTGTATATAGTATGCATGATCGGACATGTTTCCAAAGCACCCCATTTACCATTCAAACCTCAAGGAATGAATGCAATAACTCCAAAATAATATGACATTAATTGCATTAATGTTAGCTTTGTACTTTTCGCGATTGTAATTAGGCTTCAAAATTCATAAAAGTTGTGTTCATTTGTGCCTTGATGAACTAAATGTAGAGTTTATTTTCTGCAATGCAAATTTATGTTTATTAATATACCAATCAATATTTATTGTTTAAATTAACATTCATTAAGACAACTGGCTTTGGTGTTGCTGCGAACATGCAGATACTATGCATACCGCATTTTGCAGAAGTAGTCTGATAGTATGCGATTCTGAACACCTATGTCTACATGCGACATCCTTCTCTTATTTTAAAACGACAGGGAAATGTTGTATCACAGAGCCCAGGTGAGCCAACCTGTGTGTGTTTAGGACTCTGTGAGAATGTTGGGTGCGAGAGGGAAACCTGATGAAAGAGAGAGAGGAAAATAGAAAGAGCAGCTGTTAATGCATCAGCAGAAATGTGTCATCATTATGAAAGGTGGGGGCTGAGGAGAGATTTGACAAAAAGCGAAGTGCAATACAACATGACGGGTCAGCCAGCCTGTTACCATGGAGACGCAGGAGTGGGTGGGAGAAATGCTTTCGTACACCCAACACGTTGCTGACCGTGTCTCTGCATGTGGTGTTGTGTATACACACATGCTCCGCTGCTCCTGGGTCACATTGCCTCTGTTCCAAAACCCACTGAGATGCCTACATAGACAGCTTTATTAAGGCGTCATAGCTGTTCTCCCGATGTAAAGACTGTTTTGGAATGCTGAATTGCTTTTTTTACCTCATTTTGGCAAATTCTAAAACAGCAATGCATGTATCATTTGTGAAGTCAATCCATAGTGCATTGTGGTCCAGTGAAATAAAAAAAATTCAAGATAGCAGATAAACTGAGTATAATTCATTTAATGGTTAAAAGTATTGATAAAAATAGTTCAGAGTAATTAAAATTCACTATTGACCCAATCTTTGTTTATTTTTGTGCTTACTGCGCCATTAGCTTAGCAACATGCTAGCACCAAACTATTGAAATCAATCGCGAGTCGAGTCAACTGTGCAGTTCGTCTGAGGAGTGCTATGATTCAGAGCTGCATTGCCGTTCAAAAGTTTGGGGTTGGAAAGATTTTGTCATTTTTTTTAAAGCAATCAATACTTTTATTCAGCAAGGACCCCTTCAATCGTGACAGTAAAGGCATTTATAATGTTACAAAAGATTTCTGTTTCAAAAAATGCTGCACTTTTGAACTTTGTATTCATCAAATAATTCTGAAAAAAATGTATGATGGTTTCCACAAAAATATTAGTGTTTTCAACATTGATAATAATGAATGTTTCTTGAGCAGCAAATCAGCATATTGAAATTATTTCTGAAGGATCATGTGACACTGAAGACTGGAGTAATTCAGCTTTGCATCACAGAAATAAATTACATTTGACAATATATTCAAATAGAATATGGTTATTTTAAACTGTAATATTTTTCACAATATTACTGTATTTTGCAGCTTTGGTGATCATAACAGGCTGAGCATAAAAACATTAAAAGCTCTACTAATCCCAAACTTTAAAATGGTATTGGATGTCAATCTATTTAAGTTAGGATGCTCCCTTAAAAGACAGCTGCCTTTGTAGGTAGTATACAGCAGGGCACATTACTAGGTTTCGAAACAGAGCTGTTTCTGTTTTCTTGTATTTGTGTTTATACCTTTTATCCCATGTCTATTTTCGTTTTGAGGCACTGGCCTTACAACCCACATGACCCCTGACAGACATCATGTGTGGAACACGGTGTCCACAGCGACATGTGTCAGCATATCAGCAAAACAAGCCACTTCCTCCATTTCAGGACACATGGCCATTGTGGTGCAGAGTTTTGCAGATCAGGATGTTCATGTCCTTTTTCAACTGAGAGAGAGAGCACATGCATGTGTCTTTGTGTGTCCCCTGCTGACAGCAGGATTACAGTGAAAGTCAGATTAAATCTCATTGGTCCAAAATGTGACACCTGCCCCTGCGGTGTCCTTGTAATGACAGTGTGAAAAGGCCTAAATGCTTTTGGCCCGAGTCCCATTGCTTCTCCTTCATTTGCATACAAGCAATCAAACTGGGCAGCTGGGAGGCATGTTTAAACAGCCTCAATTTTACAGCGAGGGGGCATTTCAAATTTCACCCCCTACTTTTTGGGAGATAATCATTATCTGGCGCCATTTTACCAATCTCTGCTCTATCAGGTAGGACTAGTGGGTATATGTCAGTGTAATTCATGAACCAAGCTAATAGGTTTGTGTTCTCAGGTTGTTCCTATGCCTCTGGATTATTATGTTCATGAATGATCTTTTTCAATTTAAATTTCATGTTTTTTTTTCAGGTCTTTTTCTCATAAAAAGCTAGAGTGCTTTATGAATGAGTCTTAAAACCTTGAAATGGTTTAGCTTTGATTAACACAAGCTCAAATATTTTCATGTTTCTCTACATAATTCATGCTATAATTTCACGCTCTTGTCAAACTACTCTAACTCAAACGTACCAATTTGTAGAGTTTAAATAAAGATAGAAAGCTTCACGTTGGTGACACTGAAGTCTTGCAACCGTGGTGTAGCTCGTTTATAACCTAACTTTAGATTTTTACTTTGGACAATTGTGTTTAGCATTTAAAATTAATAAGTTGTTTTTATGCATGAAGATTATTTTGATAAACATGTAAGAATCATAAATGTTTGTTGGTCACAGAGCTTATTTTCTACATTAATCTAAAAGCCAATGGAAAAACCTATTGTTAAGGGAATCTGTGATGCGAACTTCTGGATTGGCCTACAAAAATACGCCATCACTGCAGCTCTCTACTGTATGTCTTTAGAAGACTTGTGAGACAGGGCACAAGTTGTATTGACTTTTATGGTACCTTTGTGGTCCTTTCTTGTAATTTGTAATAAATTCAGTGTGAGAAAATGAGCAGCATGGTCATTCTGCAAAATATCTTTTTTTTTCTAAGGTTTTGATTGCCACAGGAGTGTGAAAAATAACCTTGCGTTTATATGGAATATCCATTTAAGATTGCATTATATTTTCTCAATATAATTTAATCATCAATATTCATTAATATACAGCTCCTTTGCATACCATCCCATTTCCTGAATTTGCTTTGACATCCATATCACTGTCTCTCACTTCATTAACTGATAAAACGGTGCAATTTGCGTTTCATTCTGAATAACAAGTGTCATCATCTCATATCTAGGTTTTTTTAACCCTATACTGTATCATCATGCAGACTGCATCTCAGTGATTCACCGCAACAAGAAAAGCAGATTTATCTTAAATTAGCCCTGGTTTCGTCATGTTCCTTCATAGACAAGTGATCTATTCAAATGTGATGCCCACCAAATCAAATTACTGACAGCAACCGCATGCTTCTTCAGATGCTGTTATGAAACATTTAGATAACCTGCGTTATTCTCTTAGCAGCTGTTAATAGCTCACGATAGTCTCTTCATTCATAAAGACAAAGAGATTATGATATGTTATTTTCTTTGTAATGGTTGTCATGTTTTATATCGGGCGTTTTAAAGTTGTATATTTAAGAATGAATGAATGACTAACAAAGTAAATAGGACAATTTTGAGTTCATGCAGACTTTAAAGCTATATTTGAGCCATAAATAAATTGAAAAAAATTATGGATTGTTTAGGAAAACCTTTAAAATCTTTTTGCTTTGGATCTGTTTATGCGCTAGAAGTGACATAAGTGACACATTTGACCTTAAAACTTTGTCACTGACTGTTTATGCACTGATATCCGAGGTTTGGAGAGCAGAGTTTGATACTAAATGTCTGTTTGTGCACCCCAGGTGGCTCCCCGTTGAGTGAGCTGTCATGGCCGTCCTCTCTGGCGGTGGTTGCTGTCTCCTTCTCCGGCCTCTTCGCGTTTGTCTTCCTCATGCTCGCCTGCCTGTGCTGCAAGAAAAGGGACATCAGCTTCAAGGTGAGATCTCAGTCCTCATTAGTCATTTCATCCATCAAAATGGCCCTCCAAATTAAAGGAAGATGAGAAATTAATGTCTTCTCCAGCACCTCATCCTAATTTTTTATAGGCACGTCACTCAGTTCACACAGTCTTTTTTTACAACAAGCTATTATCATTTTTGTTTGATGTCACCTTGTTTTTTTCTAGAAGTACATCATGTCATTCAGCCTGTTAGGTTTGATTTGCCTTTCTAGTCATGTACGCATGTACCAACACAGCCTCACAAAGAAAACGTCAATCTTCAGCACTTTTTTTCTGTGCAAAACACAAATGTCTTTGCGTTCCTTTTTACTTCAAGGATTAAAGCTTCCATTTTCTTCTGCCCATTTTTTTGTTTTATCTACTTCTGAACTGTGCATTCTTCAAACACATGATAACCTGAAGACAAATTAAACAATCTGTGAGACTGAAGCATCATAGCACAATTAGTCTGACTAGTGACTGTTTTTTTATAGACTCTGTCCAAAACCTTGTCAGATTCTTCCTTAGGCAGCATTTCTTGATCCAAAGCTGTTTAAAAGGTTGGCAGGATCTTGTCTCCCAAGATTTCTTGCTGAAGTCAAAATCTCAAGCAGTATTGCATGTATCCTTTGTGGAGATGGCAGTCTCGGTGAAGATGGTGGACAAAGCAAGATAAATCATTGTAAATGTAGGTCAATCATGACAACTCTCTGAAGATTTTAGCATGGTGATGGATATGACAATGTTAATGTATTTGGTCTTGGCGGAACAGATCTGCTACGCTGCTGCTGAATTGCTGCTGCAGTTGTAGATTATTGCTGCTGCTGCAAGCAAGTACAGGAACTTGCTACTGCCAATGCATATGGCGATACGGTGCCATGAGTATTTAAGACATACTGCTGCTGCACAAATAGCATGTAAAATAACCCGTAGCAGATCTATACAGGTGGAGCTGGGGAAGGTGGAGGGTTTCAGAGAAACTCTGAGAGCGCGCTGCAGGAATCTCAAGTGAAAGCTTGCCAGCCATATAAATGCAAGGCAGTAAGCTCATTGGCTGCATATGCAGCATGAACCAATCAGAGTGTGCCAAGTCGTTTAACTCTCTGAATATCATCAGTTACGTTAACAACCCATCAGAATGCGCCATCTAGAGTTTCCTGACTGGACTATATATTTATAAGTCATGCAACGCACAAATGTACTGATTAAAAAATACTGTAGATACTGCAGATGCACTGATATCAAAATTCAGGATGATAACTAGCCCATAATTACTTTGATGCTATGGCAGAAATGAAAACTCTAAACCATTTGGTTTAAATACATAACAAACAAAACAGTAAAAACAACAATCACTGATTTTAAATGCTACGATTGAATTTAGGCATCACAAGAATATAATGTACAGTATGAAAATGGATTCATATTGGGATTTTCTAAAGATTGCATTTAAAAGTGTTAATAATTTGAATGTTTTCAAAGATACATTTTAAGTATGTACAATTAAAAATCAGCCAGTGTACACTACCATAAAAGTTTGAGGCCAGTAAGATTTAATTTTTTGAAGAAATTAATACTTTTATTCAGCGAGGACACATTAAATCGTACAGTAAAGACATTTAAAATGTCACAAAATACTTATATTTAAAATAAATGCTTTTAAACTTTGTATTCATCAAAAAATCCTGAAAATGTATTATATTTTCCACAAAATCTTTAAGCAGCAGAAGTATAAGAACAAGTATAATAAATGTTTCTTGAGCAGCGAATCAGCATATTAAAATTATTTCTGAAGGATCATGTGACACTGAAGACTGGAGTAATGATGCTGAAAATTCAGCTTTATGTTAACAAAATGTATTCAAATAAAAAACTGTTATTTTTAATTGTAATAATAATTCACACTATTACTGTTTTACTGTAAAACATTAACAAATCTGACTGATACCAAACTTCCAAACTGTATTGTATATCTAGTATACGGATACAAATAAATAAACAACAACAATAACAAAAAATGCATGGCATTCGTTTCAGTCAGGATGCTGCATTATAAGACAGTTGTCCATTTAGGCAGCACTGCAGCTCACTAGGTGTAGGAACAGAGCCATAGCATTTCTTTGTGAAGTATGGCACATGTAAACCCAGCACGGCTCTGATGCATGGGGCGATTCTGCTCAGGTGGCTGAAGCCTCTGCCTAATAGAAATAGGTTTTGCTCAGCAAGAACAAAAATTAGAAGGGAACATGGATGTTTGACAGACGGGGACAGAGGGATAAGTTGTTATCAGATTTGGTTTGGCACACACAGTTGAGGATTAATGTATCAGAATAAGCGAGCTGTTTATGTGCACATGCACTGCAGCAGTGGGAGAATGGCACATCAGAGGAAGCGTCGCAGCTCACAGCCACAGGCCGTTAATATGCTGCCTGTAAAGCCGCGTGCCTGGGCTGTCTGTTTTTAATAGGATCGTCTGCTCTAAGTGACTGTGAGTGGGTGGATGGTTTGTCCATGTCTGTCCCACACTGGGCTGTCTGTGGCAGACTGTGAACGTGCTTCTAGTCCACGAAGTCACAGTGGCACAGATAATTAGCATGGCATTTGGTGTTCTGTGGAAATCACAGGGATGCCACCCTGTGGAAAGCATGTCCGTGTTTGTATGGTCGTTCAGACAGAAAACAAGCTGACCCCTATAGACTGACCTGGAGGAAGGCAATGGAAAACATGGTCGAGATTGCTATGCTATTCGTTGTTGTGTAGAAAATATCTAGCCTTACTTGCTCTTTCTAACTCATTAAGCCATAGCATAAGCCTGTAACTGCCTGCATGAAGAATGTACATTAGTACATTCTAAGCTTAAATGTGACAGCAAAAAAAAAACGGCCCTGTTAGTGAGAGTGTATTATAGGCCTGTATGTGCCTATATAGTAAACCTTAACGTAATTGTAGCAAGATACTTCCCACAACAGGGGAATTTCAATAGTCCAAAACAAGCATCGCAAACAAAATATAAATGCATGATTAATTTTAACTAATTCATTAATCTAAATATTTATATAAATAATATGTAGACTTGTAGAATATCATTTTTTTTCTGACTAAAATGGGCAATACTATAGCTCCTGAGTCCTGAATAATATAATATAATATAATATAATATAATATAATATAATGACAATATAATATGCACACATCACTGTTGTGCCTAATTTGAACTAATTAATTAATCTAAATATTTATTTAAAGATGATAATATAATATTATATAATGTAATTAATATAATAATATTGTCCCTAATCTTAACATATATTTGCTAATTAATTAATCAAATAATTTATTCACTGAAGTGTAGATTAAGAAATAATTTTGGAAATTGTTGATACTGTTTAATCACAGCAAGTAATATTTACATTTACATTTACATTTAGTCATTTAGCAGACACTTTTATCCAAAGCGACTTACAAATGAGGACAATAAAAGCAGTCAAAACTAACAAAAGAGCAACAATATATACAGTAAGTGCAAATGACAAGTCTCGGTTAGCCTAACGCAGTACACGTAGCAGGGTGTATATATATATATATATATATATATATATTATACACACACATAGAAAAAAAAGTAGATAGAATAGA
>NW_015555721.1:1243062-1250049 GCF_001515605.1 Sinocyclocheilus anshuiensis
TGTGTATATATATATATATATATATATATATATGTATGTGTGTATATATATATATATATATATATATAATACATAAATAAAATAAAATTCATACATAAAAAAATAAAAAAAGATTAAAAAACATTCTGCATCCTTGAATTTCTGCATTCTATTTTCTACCCTAATTGAAATTCAGGACCTGAATTGACATTTAAAAGGCAGTTTAATTCTGAATGGTGCATGTACCACATAACCCTACACTGTACCATGGCAGAACCATAGCATATTTTTGTAAGGGTACACATGCTGACAAAATCTCTCAAATAATGCTCAGTAACTGAACAGAAACACAAAAGTGTAGATTTAACTGGCATTACCAAGGAGTGGAAGGCATTTGCTGCAGCATGTGGGGCCAGACCACATATTTCCATCCAGATTTCACATGTGTCTCTGTAACACACAGTCGTGTTGGTATTAAACGTGACTAAAGCCTCTTTAGAGATTGTGTGTATTGTGAACGGGCACACACGCTGCTGATGGAGTGAGACAGCTGCTCTTCCTGAATGGAAAACAGCCCTCGCTCCCCAGTGCAGTGCAGTGAGTGAGCTACAACCATTGCTGTAATTGAAATGAGTTGGCTGCTTTACACTGGCGTACTTTTCATCAAGATGTTTGGGCTTCTTATTGTGCATTTGTTGGGAAGAGTCTGACTGTATGGCTGCAGTCCATGATGGTCCAACATCCTGTGCCAAAATCAAACTGAACACTCTCTACTGTCTATGTATGTCAGTAGACATTTGTCAGAGTAGATTTGACTAGTTCTCTTAAACAGTCCCTGCTGATATACAGTGGCTACGGAAAGTATTCAGACCCCCTTCAATTTTTCACTCTTTGTTATATTGCAGTCATCGTAACTACACTGTAAATAGTCTCTTATTAGATGAGGTGGAGTAGAAGCGTACATTATGATCAATCTGTCATAATGTCTTAAGATGTATGATTGAACAGATTGTACTTCTCTCAGAGTCAGACTCATCAAAATTGTACTGGCATGTATTAAAACAAATTGTATTTAAATGTACTGTATAAGATTATTTACTTACTTTACTGTTAAAAAGATAAGCTAAAATTAAAAAATAAAACAAAACAAAACACCAACATAAAAACTTAATACAGGTACCCAAAATACAAAAAAAAGAAAAAAAAAGAAAAATTAAGAATTGTTTTTTAACTCACCAAGGCTGAATTTATTTATAACATAACAGCATAATATTGTGAAATATTCATAATACTGTAACATAATACATAGCATAACATTGTGAAATATTATTACAATTGAAATGTTGAAAACAGTTGTGCTGGTTAATATTTTTGTGTAAACCATGATATGTTTTTTTTTTTCAGGATTAATACACTGGAAAAAAATTGGTGTAGAAACAATTTTCAGTTACACTTTATTTTAAGGTGTCCTTGTTACAGTGTAATTATACATTTAAGTACTGAGTAATATTAATTAACTACATGTACTGTACTTACTATATGGTTAGGGTCAGGATTAGGGTTTAGTTTAGGTTTACTTGCAGGTAATTATATATAATTTATTGTTATTATAATAGTAAGTACATGTAACATATGTAACAAGGACACCTTAAGATAAAGTGTTACCCAATTTTCACGTAGAAATCGGTAGTAAATTTCACCATTAATTACAAAGAAATGTAAGTAATACATCGGATTAATCATGAAAAGGGAAGTAGGGAAATAGTATTATCTTCTAAAATGTACACCAATACTCTTTGTTTTATTTGCAATTTTGAAAAATCATTTTGTATAAAGTTCAAAAGAACAGCATTTATTTGAAACAGACATGCATCAAATTAATGCATCCTTGCTGAACAAAAGTATAATTTTCTTAAAAAACTGAATGAGTAATGATAGATGCTGCCATGTCTCTCACTATGTTTCAGAGTAAATATAATGGAGATCTGTGAGCACAAATGGTACAGTAGAGAGGAGCAGGTCAGCATTTCCCAGCCTCTCATCATATCCTCTTCATCCCAGCATGCACATAAAGCAAGAAAACCAGTAGCTCACTTCAAATTAAAGTTTTTATCGACTGCTGGTGAATAAAGATAAACTGCTGCCTCCTCTTCAAATATGTCCTGTTAGCACTTTAGTAATGCACACATAATGCACGAATAACAATTAAAGTATGAAATATTTAGATAGACTATGTGAATTAAGTAAATTACTTTGCACCCTCAAGTGGTTCTAAATGATATTGCATCAATTTGCCTCCGAGCCACATCCACTCCCGATGATAAACACCACAGTAGCAGATGCGGTTCAGTATAGATTTGCTCTTACAGCTGTTTTACATTTAAAGTGGAAAAAGAAGACTAAATTTTATAAACCAAATAGAAACTAAACACAACTATGTATTTAACCTTTCTGCCCAAGTACCAGAATTAAATAAATAAGTGGTCCCACAATAAATGCACACAGTCAAATTTATTATAGATTTTTTTTTAATGCAGGAAATAGAGGTCTTCCTATTGCTGAAAAAAATGAAAAATTCCTGAGAAATGGCTGTTTTTTCCTTCCTCAGCAAATCCTATGTTCTTCAGAGAACAATTGTAACATTACATAAAGAAATGTTGTTCTTCTTAAAATAGGAGAGGTATTACGGCAGCAGATAAGAGTTGTTGTCCATTGCAAAAAAGGCAGACAAGAATATGAGGATATGCAGGCAGAGAGAATGCTCTTTTATAGGTAAAGACAGGGCTTATAGTCATGGACAATAGTCATAAGTGAAGAACTGGCTTGTAGGAAGGTAAATTGAATTGGCCAAAGCTAATAGCAATTGGAATTTCAATTGAATTGACAGTCATTACAGTCACACACAGATGCTCACAACTGCTTCTACAACGTGCTGCCAATAACAGTAGCCTACTGGTTACTTACTAACTAACTACCACAAATTTCATCAAATTTACACACACTGTAATAAAAAAAATGTTTCAATAAAATATTTTAAAAATGCTACATAAAAAAAACTTGTTAACCCTGTAAATCCTGAAAAATCTAATCTACATATAGATATACAGTATATTTTCTCTATATTTTCCTCTAAAAATTTCCTCATCGGGTTCCTACTGTATGTGTAGGTTCAGTAATTTCACTTTAATGGTTCTTTGTATTGCCATTGAAGTGAAATAACTGAACATAAACATAAGAGCCTGATAAAAATGCTCATTTTAGAAGAAAATGTCAAAAGGCACTTAAAGGCTTTTGCATCTGAACTGTTCTAAAATCTAAAAGAGGTTTGCATTTAAGCTTTTTTTAATCATATTTGATACATCAGGCCTTTATTGCTCATATTGTCTGATATAAGAGAATATGGAGATCAAATTCAAGGAGGAAAAAGACACCTCAGTTTCATTCAGAGGCTCAAGCAGAGCAAAATTTGGTGCAGTTGCTGATATTTAAATATGCAATTATGATTTTAGTTTGTAAAGGTAATGCAAATCAAAGAGAATTTATGAGTATAACAGACTACTTACATAAAATGCATATAAATATCAGCTGTCACTTTATATCTCCCAATAATATATCTTAGCAAGATGAAATTTAAATGCTTACTTTTATGATCAAAGCTCTTTAGTTTTTATTGCGGGTATAGTTTAATGCAATGCAATGATGATTGAGAGATGAACTAATAAATGTTTCTCAAAAGCCACAACCTGAAGGGGGGCACTCTTACAATGACAATAAAAGGCCATCAAACAGATGTGGATCATGTATTGCAGGTTTTTTTAGCAAAGTTTTGATCATGATATCTGTGCTTTAAATATGATACAGTAGGCGTTATAGTGTTTTTTCACCTTGCCATGTACAGTGAAAAATTGTAAATGTTAACCCTGCATTATATGTAATTTAAAGTAACATACTGTCAAATGTGTGGTTTTTGCAAGTAAAAACTATGAATTACCAGTAAGAAACAGTAGGGCATTCCTAGAAGCTTTAATTTAGTGCTTTACACATACTGTACAACTTAACACATATTAAATATAATTTATTTAGACTACTGATTATTAATATATAATATTACTTGCTTTAAATGCAAATTAGTTCTGCATCCTGTTTACTACCCCAATCCAAATTCGGATCAAATACAGGAATTGAATTCATGCTGGTTATGGCACAGATTCAGTACTCCAATTCCCCAACACAGATGTTCAACAATAGTCACAATGTGTGAGTATGAGCCAACATGTGGAGCTGTGGGAGCTGGATAGGTTATTGGGTCCAAGCAGATGATTGCCCAATTTCCGAAATGTGGCATCCAGCATTCATAACAAAGAAAATCCCACAAGAGAGACTTTCATCAGCCACCACACTGTGACAAAAGAGACCATTCAAAGTCCATATTAATTTCACAGTATGCATAAAGTAATCGAGCTGAATATTCTGCTTGTGTTTGAATTGTGCCATTTATTTCTTTTTTTTTTCATTTCAAATGATTTTTTTATTCAACAAAGAATCCTGAAAAAAGTATTACTGTTTTAACAATGACAATAATCAGAAATGTTTCTTGAGCATAAAATCAGCATATTAGAATGAAGACTGGAGTAATGATGCTGAAAATTCAGCTCTGCATCACAGGAATAAATTGCATTTTAAAATATATTACAATAGAAAGCATTTATTTGAAGTCTCTGTGTGCTTTTGTTCCCTGCAGGAGTTTGGAAATACGGAGGGGGAGGAGGGCCAAGCTGACCTTTCCACTTTAGCCTCCCCCAGCTCTCAGAATGACCCCGAGGTTTATATCCTGCCCCTCACAGAGGTCTCACTACCTGTGTCCAAACAGCCCAGCAAGTCATGTAAGAATCTGCACGGTTTTGGTCATTATTTATTTATTATTCACAAAAGGAGATGTTTTGAATAATGCACTGACTGTTCTTTTCCATGTATTGAAAATGCAAAGCAATGCAATTGAAATGGAATGAGTGCTGGTCATGGTGGCAATCATGAGGAGGCATGTTTTTAATGGAAAACATGATTTAGATTAGACCTACTGCCTGTGTTAACTGTGGTGTTTATAGCTCATCACTGTAACACATTGCAAAGAAGATTGCTGGTTGCATTTTTGTCATTTTTTCACACTACGCTGATATTTGTCCCTCACATTCCTAATTGCCTTGTGACAGGAAGAATAAAGGACAGGACTGTGCCCATTGTGAACGGATGGTTCTGGAAAAAAAGCAGTGGCCTTGTTTATGTTCTCACAGTGCAGAGAGGGGTGGAGACCGGACCGTCTCTGGAAGCAGAACACACATCTGTCAGTTGCATAATGCGCGTGAGACCGGCCCAGAGGACTCCTGGCATGATGGATGCATGTGAACTGGACTGCAGAAAGGAAAGGAAGTTGTCAATGCATGGAAGCACTGGAGAGTACAGATGGAAATTAAGATGTTTTTAACAGCAATATTACAACAGATCTGAAACAGATGCGTCCGAAAACCAAATCAACTGTAGATTTTCATCTCTTTAGAAGATATTGATTTCTTAGTAGTGCTTCCTAAGGCAACCAACAAGGGCTTATGCACATATTTTAGGTTGAAGGTTTTGTAAAACACATTACTTATCAAGAAAAGTTTGGGTTTTTTGAAAGAAATGTATACTTTTATTCAGCAAGACTGCATTATATTGATCAAAAGTGACAGTAAAGACAGTAAGGTTATAAAAGATTTCAATGTCAGCGCCAATAGCCCCAATATATAGCGCCGCTGCACTTCGGGCATCCAGAGATTGAGTCCCAGCTTGCGGATCTTTCCCTTCTTGTCTAAATACTGTCCTGTCGTAATAAAGGCAAAAAAAGAGCCAAAAATAGCTCTTCTTTTGACCTTTACTTTCATAAAAGAATCCTAAAAAAATTAATCACAGTTTCAACAATGATAATAATAATCAGAAATGTTTCTTGAGTAGCAAATCAGCATATTAGAATGATTAAAATAATTTCTGTCATGACAACTGTACATGTACATGTTAATGTATTTGGTCTTGGCGGAATAGATCTGCTACGTTGCTCCTGCGGCAGAGCAAGTACCGAGACTTGTTACTGCCAATACCTCCACAACATGCTGCTGTGAGCATGTAAGAAATATTGCTGCTGCAAATATAACATACACGAAATAACCCCCATATAGCGTACATGAATCACCTCGTAGCAGATCTATACAGGTGGAGCTGGGGAAGGTGGAGGGTTTCTGAGGCAAGCTGCAACTGCTACGGCAAGTACTAGCCATATATTTGAATGTTGAGCAGCGAGCTCATTGGCTACCGATACAGGAGAGAACCAATCAGCTGTGCCATGTGATAATGATGTCATTAGGTCAGATTGAGTTAGACCTATCGGACTGCGCCATCTAGAGTTTCATGCCAGAACTCTGTATATATACATCACACTTTTCTAAATATATCCTAAAAAATATCCTAACAAAATATATGAATATAGAGAAGCAGAAAGACCTCTATGACCATATATGAATGTGAAAATATTAAGTAGTTTTCAAGATTGTTTTCATTGTTTTCAACACTGATAATAATAATAAATGTTTCTTGAGCAGAAAAATCATCACATTAGGATGATTTCTGAAGAATCATGTGACACAAGTAATAAATTACATTTTGAAACATCAATCAAATATCAAAAATCAAATAGACACTTAAACTTAAAATGTAACCATATTTCAAAATATTACAGTTTATACTGTATTTTGGGTCAAATAAATTCAGCCTTGGTGAGCATAACAGACTTCTTTCAAAATATTAACAATGCCTCTAGCATTTTTGTAGCCTAAACACCAAAAAAACACATGATGTTTATTAAAGGGTTAGTTCATCTCAAAATGAAAATTAGGCTGCGTTTCACTCACCCCCGATGCATCCTAGGTGTATATGACTTTCTTCTTTCAGACGAATCCAGTCGGAGTTATATTAAAAATG
>NW_015555721.1:1250151-1308431 GCF_001515605.1 Sinocyclocheilus anshuiensis
TTTACAACAGTGAGCGCAAGCTAGATTCAAGTGATTATTACGTTTTGAATATGGATATTTTTCTTACAAAAATGCATCGATTCGCTACAGGAGGCCTTTGTTCACCCCCCGGAGCCATGTGAGACACTTTTTTTATGGAAGGGTGCTTTTTATTTCACGTCTTTTGAACCGAAGGAATGCAACACCCGCTGAGTACAACGATAGAGCTTGAAAGATCAAAGACAATTTTTAATATAACTCCGACTGGATTCGTCTGAAAGAAGAAAATCATATACACCTAGGATGCCTCGGGGGTGAGTAAAACACAGCCTAATTTTCATTCTGAGGTGAACTAACCCTTTAACCTGATTCAGTCCCATATTAACATTTTCCCCCCAGTCTGAACAGTAATTTGAGGCATAATGTGTCTGTAACATAATTGAAAGTGCCCAATATTGTCTGTGTCCAAATACACTCATTTTGGCTCCATTGTCATATGCCATGTGATGTTTACTATGTAGAGAATAAATGAACAAGTCCATTTTGACCACATTGTTTGAACAAATGCATCCAATTTCATTACCCTCAAAATGACAGCGTGGACAGTCAGTCCTAAAGATCAGGGGACTCATTTATAAAATGTTGCGCAGAAACCATCCTAAAATTGCTTTTTCGATCATCTCTCAAATAGTAGGCCTACATGTGATTCATAAAATGAACGTACGTACAGAAAGTGCACGTACGTGTTTTTCAGACGTGAAATCTATGAATCGCAAACGATCTTGAACTTGCACGCAACTGAATGGTTTCAGCTCTCTGCCTTGTAAACGACTCCTAATTAATGTCATTAACATGTAAAAGACCACCAGTCATCATCCAAATTCTTTAATTTAGAACAGCGAGCTGCAAGAACAGCTTACATTTAAAAAAACCTGCCGTACCCGAACAAGACAAAGTGCGTACGTCTGCTCAGACCCTGACGTGATGCTAAGCACTTTTCCACGTCAAAGCCAGTTTTTACAAATATGAGCGTTGTCGTGGATTTAAAGGGGTCATATGATGCTGCTAAAAAGAACATTATTTTGACGCACACTCTAAGATCAAATCTGAACATATGCACGCTTTATAAATGAGGCCCCAGATCTGAAAAATAATTACCACTTAATTACCACCTAATAACCACTTAGGACACCTGAGAAACTGCATACCAATGCAGAAAACCTTACCAACTACATAGGAACACCCTGGCAACCGCTCAAAATGCCTGGCCACAATGGCAGTAAGTTTTACACAGGCAGACAACATTAACATGTTCTTCAGGAATGATAAAATGTACTACAGTTGATTTTGCATCAAGTCAAATCCAGTCACTCGGTGACTGACTGTGTGGAAGCTGGCGGTGGGAAAAGCCGTGCACGTCAGGTTTTCTCCCTATGACTCACGCTCTCTGTCTGCGTAGAGCATCAGGGGAGGGTGGGAGAGACAGCGGGATGCTGGCTTGAAACGCAGGCACAGATTGGACAATAGAATTTTAGGAGCCAGCCAATAGCCTCTGGACTGTTCGTCGCCCGTGGTTACGGCCATGTGATTGGTCCAGGTGTTGCAGAGCGAGAGGGTAGCACTGAGTCCCTCGTGATATTAAGAAGGGCTCGGTCATGGTTGAACCGCTCCCTTTCCGTCCTCCCCCTCTTCATCCTCCTGCGTGTTGTATTAATGCAAAGAGCCGGAAATTAACACTTGACTGAATGCAATGAAGTAAAAACCCCACATACGAATGTCCCTGGTGTTTTTTCACTCCCAAGCTACATTTACAGGTTTTCCTTGACATAAGCTTCAGTCTGGAAGAGGTTGAGCATGGAGAATCAGAGAAAGAGGGGATCACATTTATGGCCCTAAAATGCCTACTGTAGACATTTGCATTGTGCTTATTCATGTAGCTGAGACTTTTATTCAAAGCAGCTTACAGAGCGTTTAATGCAGATTTCTCAACTCTGGCCCTCAAGGTCCACTGTCCTGCGGAGTTAACCTTCATCAAACTCACCTGTCTATAATAACCTTGATTTGCTGGTTGTTTAGGGTTGAAGCTAAACTCTGCAGGACAGTAGACCTCGAGGAACCCACAATCTTGTCATTACTAGCACCATGCTCTACCAGTTGTTGAGCTATGGGAACAAATCCTATATCACTCTATGTCACTTTATATAATTGTAAATGTATACATCCCAATATAAAGTCAACATGAAATGGAAATTGTGGCCTTCAGTTCCTCCCTGTTGCGATGTGCATCTGAGTGAAATGGTTTCTCGATTAAGAAAAAATGTAGGATTTAATTTAGTCCTTTGGAAATTGATAGGACTGTTTTCTAATCACTGGGATTGCATGTAAATTCTTTAAATTAAATATTAGTAACTTTTTCAATTATGGATAAATTATTTCATAGATACTTTAATTTAGCAAGAAGTTAAGCAAAAATTATTTATATATTTAATAACCATGTGGTAATGCCAATTTGTTGTGATTTAGCCAATAAAATTTTTGTATTTTAAAGCTACCACATTTGATTAGATTAAGTTGTATTTTTATCTTGATGGACAAAAGATGATTATAAATAAATTCTGTGTATTAAATAAAGTCTGTCATCTGTTCAAAAAACAACTTCACATTATACACTTGACCTAAAAACAAAAGACAAAACAGCTAAAAGTACCATAGTTGCATCGCTAAATTTTTATTGGACAAATTTTAAGCTGTTAAAATAGCTTAGCGTTCTGCCAAACAGCACTCTTTAATAATAAATTCATGCTCATCTTGACTTGTCCACTCCATGTTCTTTATCTTTCTCTTACATGTAAATAATACATACCATCCTTCCTAATACATATAAACGATTGACACATTTCTACTTTTGCATGGTAAATACTGTCATTTAGCCAACCCTGCTTAAGTACCATGCTAGTTCTATCAGAATCAACACCATCATACATAAATCACCAAATCACAAAATTTGATGTACAGTATGTATATTTTCTCTTCCATATTGGAAGTTCACATAATAAAATTCATCTTAGCACTTTTGAAATCCCCTTATCCATTTAAGTTGGCAATTTTACTCTGTCTGAAGTCTTTTGTCGACATATTAAGTATAATTTATTTTCTAGTCAATGTGCAATCGTAGACCAGCCTGGATTTTCTCGTGCAATTGTGCTGCGTTTTAATACATTTTTAACATGGCCCAGGGCTGCTCTGGGAATGCCAGGAGTGGGACGGGAATGCACAACTCACAGATTTCACAGAAATCATATAAAAGGCCAGTTCAAGTCTGCTGAAGAAAAGAGAGATAGGTTGTGTGTCAGGAATGGGGGGGTGGGGTCAATGCTGTGACAATCCTGGCTCTGAGCGGCAGAGAATGGGCCTTGTGTCTGGGCTGGTACTGGGGTACCAGGCGTTGCTGCTCTGCGGACAAAAGCCACAATGTAACTGAGGCGGGGAGTGTGAGGGTCTGGAATGAGAAGCTTCTGGAACGCTGCAAAGGAGGAGAACAGTTTAGTGCATTAATACAGGGATGGGTCTGTGAGGCGCACACATGCACACTGTGAGACCTGCTGGTAGCGCAGGAGGAGGTGTGTGGGGGGCTCGTGTTAATGACAGAGGTCTTTCTGCTGCTCACAGTGCTTTATTTGTTTACAATTGCCTCCATAGTCTTGCTGAGACAGACAGAGGGAAGGGGGCAGAGGAGCGAGGGTTATTGTGTGCTTATGGCATTGCTTGCGTGAGCAGACGCATTTGGCATGTGCCGAGCTGCGCTGCGGACATACGTCCATATCCTGGTGGGACACTTGGCACTTAAAACACCGATCTCAGCAGGAGCCGCTAGGTTTACCGCAGCTTCAAGTTGAGTTGGCTCCAGCTGTGAGTTCCAGCCAGGTGCATTATGGGAATGTTGTGGGACGCAGTATCTCAGCGTGAGGAGATTCGCTCTGTTTCTAGGAAGGGAGACAGACAGGGCTGCTTTCTCAGCTGTCCGAGGGCTTGGAGGGTTAAACCCCTGGTGTGTGAATGGAGACATGGAGAACCGGAGAAGAACGGCACCTTCATTCCACTGCGTCATTGGACCTTCATCCTACGGTTTCTTGCCAGACAAAGAAAGCCGCTCTTCGTCTGTATATTCAACATCCGAGCTTTTCTGCTGAATTATGATGGTTCGAGGTGGGACCAGAGTGTCTAAAGTTTTATGTCAACTTTCTTTCATTTTAAATCCTTAATGAGGTAGTTTGAGATAACCATGGTTCTTGTGGGTGTGCCTCCCTGGATATTGCTCACTCTTTCTTGATGTTTGCCCACTTTCAAACCACGCATTGTGCATTCAGTTCATCCATTTGTACGCCAAGTCTGAATGTATGTTTTCTCTCTGTTTCCCTCAGTTCAGCTGCTGAAGTCTACAGATCTCGGACGCCACAGCCTCCTCTACATCAAAGAAATGGGACAGGGCTGGTTTGGCAAGGTGAGGCCTTTTATAACTCAAACAATACCGTAATGTGGCGCTGAGAAAATAGCAGTGTTTTTTGAGTACCCTACTCTTTGGGTTGATATTGTACACAGTACAGTGTACGCAAAATGTTGTCGTAATCTCATTATGAGCTACCGTTAAGCAAACAGTTAACAGATAAATTGCACATCAAGTGTTCACTCTCTTTAATTCGGTGCTGCTAGTTTCACAGGTGGCAGGTGTGAGCCATGTTAATGTGCGGTTTGGGCTGGCTTTCAGGTTTTGCTGGGGGAGGTGAATGCTGGACTCAGTACCACACAGGTGGTGGTTAAGGAGCTAAAGGCCAGTGCCAGTGTACAGGAGCAGATGCAGTTCCTGGAAGAGGTCCAGCCTTACCGGTACACACCTTTCCTCTTATCCCATTTTTTTTTTACTCATCTTATGCCGTATGCTAAAACATATGGCATTTTTTGTCAGTACATCTAATTTGGAGGCACAAACTGAAGCAACATTAACGATAGCTCTTATTTGGAATGTGTAACTAAACGGTTTCTCATATGAGCAGTGTTTTGATGTCTTGAGTGTGTGAATCCCACAGGGTGCTCCAGCATCCAGCCCTCCTGCAGTGTCTGTCCCAGTGTTCAGAAGTCACACCCTTCCTGCTGGTTATGGAGCACTGCTCCCTGGTAAGCCACTGAGCACCAGCCACTTCACTCACCGTTTTCAGTACATACTCTTGAGTTGGTCTAATGACCCTGTAAAGTCTATACTAGCAGTCAGCAATCTTCTTGACATGAAGCGAGTGCCATTTTTACACTATATCCATTATTACACAATGTATTGAAGTAGCATCCCTTTTATTTACTAAGTATAGTTTTGAGAACAAGAAACTACAAACCGCATGAGTTTTTGAGTCCAAGTGGCTGTGGTGTGGTTTTCAGTTGACCCTTTTTTAAGCCACGCCTTCAAAATGTTGACCAATCTGAGTTTAGCAACTCTTACCATAGAGTATAATCAGACTTTTGTTCTTTTCTCATGTAAGTCTATGGAGAATCTGTGGCTTTGGGTAGTTTTTAAATCCAAAATATTACAAAATTAAAGTTAAAACTTTGTTGCCAGGTCACCTTCAGTATAATAGTGACATAAGGAACACAGAGAGAATGCATGTAGTATTTTAACACTTTCATGCTGTGTATTAGACGGTCACCCTCATTCACAAATGAACACGCAACATCTATAAGAACATCTACATTTTCTCCAAGTAATGTTAATACCGTTCCTACAATGTAATCTTATTTATTGTTTAATATGTACTATAAGTAATGATAACTAAAGATTTCACAGTACCATAAGGAGGATGTCGTCATAACATTAAAAACAGCTAATCAAATTAGGTTTTTTTTAGATTGTGGTGTGTCTTGATTCTGATTTCACAGTTTTAGTAGTTTAATCACTATATGGCATCATTCAACAATGTAATTAAGAAAAACAGCATTGCTTTGTTTCATTCCAAGACAGAAAAGAATAACATTCCCTCCATTTTTACTAATTTAGGAGCACATTTAACTGAAAAACATTTTTGTAAAGCTGGTCTGAGCATCCAAGGGGGATGGAGCTTAGCATAGTGTTAATTATACAGCTTAATGCTCCCTCTGCTGGTCATATTAGAAATTGTGCATTTGCACAGTTACAAACTGATACAGTGGTACCAGAATTACAGTTGCTCACTATAACACAAATTAGCATTCTTGTGCTGTTCTTAAGAATGCTGTTTACTTTATACAGGGAGATGTTAAAGGATACCTCCTTAGCTGTCGGGCAGCAGACTCAATGACCCCTGACCCTTTGATCCTTCAGCGGATGGCATGCGAGATTGCTTCTGGTCTTCTGTACCTTCACAAACACAATTACATTCACAGGTGAGGATCCACTAACCTTTGGCCTTTTCCCCGCATATTGATTCTCTCTGTTATTTTTCACCCCGCCGCTCACTGGACGTCCAGCTCTGGTGTCTCCTGGCAACAATATCCTGGTGCTGCCCGAGTACATGTCACAGACTCCAGCATCAGTGATTTTGTTGCTGGGGGAAAACCCCTTGCTCAACACACATCATCAATTATTTGTAAGTCACCCATGAAGAAAATGTGAGGTGACACTGCAGACTTCCTTTGTCATGAAAGTTTGCCAATGACAGGAACTATAAATGATGCAAACATTGCTCCACTCTGTCCTGTTCTCAGTGACCTGGCCCTAAGGAACTGCCTGTTGACCTCAGAGCTGGCAGTCAAAATTGGAAACTATGGCCTCAGCCACAGCAAATACAAGGTGAGTCTATGAAGGCTTTTATGTTAGCAGCCATGCTGATGCTATTATTTTGATGTTGTCTCAGTATTTCTTTTTACTGATTATCAGTGCATCCTTTCCCTTTGTTAGGATGACTATTATGTGACAGCAGATCAAATATGGGTTCCTCTACGCTGGATTGCCCCAGAACTTATTGATGAAGTCCATGGCAATCTCTTAGTAGTGGACCAAACCAAGACCAGCAATGTCTGGTGAGAAATAATTCAGAGAAAAACACTATGGAAGAGGTTCTCAACCTTTGTATTAAATTGCAATCTTTATTGTATTACAATTTTTTGCACAATTTTTACAGGAGGATAAACCTATATATAAAATATGCCATGATATGTACGCTAAAACAACCTGAGCGCAAAGATGAACTCAGTATTACAATCAGGATGTTGCAAATTTTGCAAATGGTGAATGCAGAACTAGCATGCAGAACTTATTCAAGAGGAGATACACATGCTTTCAAGGATAATGCTGTGCTTTGACAAGCTTTAGCACAAAACACAAGCTCAGCACCTTTCAAAAAGGTAACATTTATAATAAAAAATTGCAGCGTACAATCAACAAAAAAGCTTGAGAACCTCTGCCCTGTGACATACTATAGGCTATATGGAGAAAATGAAGCTCCAGACTTTTTGCACTTTAAATAAATTTCAGACCAACAGACGTTTTGCTGTGTCTTATGTTTCTGTGTTCTAATTTTTTTTTTTTTTTTGCTCTTGAACTGGGTAACCAGCCTTACAGGCACTATTCTGATAGGCAGGTTTTAACATATGCTGTAAAGGAACAGCAGCTCAAACTGCCAAAGCCCCTGCTGAAAGTGCCTCTGTGTGAACGCTGGTGAGTCGTCTCACAAGTCCAAATCATCATTATGAGCCACCCATCCTCTTCTGCCCATCGCAATCACCACATCCAAACCAATCAGTGTTCCCCTCCAGAGACACACCCACCAATCACTTTTCTTTTAAATACATGTAAAGCAATCAATATCTTCCAACCACAGGTGCCTCCACCAGTCACTGCCATTTCCTCTGGCAGGACCAACAAATCAATACTCCTCAAATCCAGTGTGGTCAATCGTTAATTTCCCCGTCTGTAAGGCCATCAATCATACATTTATCCAGTTCTGGAAGCACACAGTCATTAATTTTACCCCCACACACTCCAATCATTGTCCATTTAATCAAGAGCAGTCATGCGTACAAGTATACCACTCCATTCCCCACAGGATACTAAACAATCAGTGACCCTACTTTAAGACTGCAAGGCTACTATCATGCTAAACTGTCCATATTTCAAAACATCACAGATGGGTTTCTGGCTATCATCCATACTAGCATCCATTTTTAAGTACTCATATAACAATAAGATAATAGAGCATTGATAATAGAGCAGGGGCCTCCAACTTCCCTGTTGAAAAAAAACAGCATATGCTGGTTAGGTATGTTATGAAGCATGGCTGCTGATTTGAGCTGGTCCTTAGCTGGTCATGAGCTGGTTTAAGCTGGTCCTTAGCTGGTCATGAGCTGGTTTAAGATGGTCATGTGCTGGTACTAAGCTGGTCCTGAGCAGGAGCTAGCTGCTTAGGAACAGCTTAGGACCAGCACATGACTAGCTAAGGACCAGCTTAAACCAGCTCATGACCAGCTAAAGACCAGCTTAAACCAGTAGCCATGCTTCAAAACATAACTAACCAGCATATGCTGTTTTTTTCAACAGGGCTTGCTCCTGTAGAGCTACTGTCCTTTTCCAACCCTGTCATTTCCAACCCTGCTCCAATACACCTGCCTGCAATTATCATGTAACCCTGAACACCTTTATTAGCTGGTTCAGGTGTGGATGGAGCTGAAATCTACAGGATGGTAGCTCTCCAGGAGCAGGGTTGGAGACCCCGCTAATAAAGCATTAGCAAATTATACTAAAACATAGTTTTTGTCCTTATTCTATTCTAATCCTTTACAGTCAACCAGTGGTGTTTCTCATCAATTTTAGTTTGTAGTCTAAAATATTTGCTTTTCTGTTGTGTGTGTGAGCAGGTATGAAGTAATGCAGTTCTGTTGGCTGCAACCTGAGCAGAGGCCTGTTGTGGAGGAAGTCCATCTCCTGCTAAGCTACCTGTGTGCTAAGGGTGCAACTGAGGCTGAGGAGGACTTTGAGAAGCGCTGGAACTCTCTCAGGCCAAGTCTGGGCTCCAGCAGCTCTCACAGGACACCTGCACCTGAAGTAGCCTCTTCTACTTCTTCTTCATTTCCTCTACTTGAACACTTCTCTTTGGCAGACAGCTTCCAATCTGAGAATGGGGATGATATGTTGACAGTAACTGAGACCAGCCAGGGGCTCAACTTTGAGTATAAATGGGAGCAGGCACGAGCTGAGCAGCCCTACTGCTCCTCTTCAGCTAGTGGACCACTGGGAAAGAATAATCCCCATTACCAGGATGTGTATTACCCTCTTAGCAATTCCACGGGTAGCTGCAAGGGTGAGAGCCTCCCTCTTGGGGTTTCTCCATCCTACTATGAGTCAGACCATCCAGGTGTGGTTCCAGTGCTAAGTGCACACAGCCCCTCAGTAAGTAGTGAGTACTACATCCGCATCGAGGAGCCAGTTGAGTGCAACATCAACTTAGAAGACACCAATCTTGATTACAGCCCAATACTTGAAGCCAGCAACAGTAGCTTGTCCACTACAGGCAGAAGGAGCCCCATTGGGTCTCAGCCAAACACCTACTGGTCAGCAGCTAAAGAACCCAACAGTAATGATTATGATTCAGATAGTAGCCTAAACATGGAGCCACTCCAAAGAAGAGTTCCAAGCTCGGTAGAGATAAACCAGTCAGAAGTTTATTTTTCTTCCAATGACAGGCACAATTTACAGTGTGAACAGTCACCTCAAGCAGGGCCAGTGGTTAATTTGATAAGAGGGCATGGTTCAGACTCTTATCAGCAGAGAAGAGGGTCGGGAAGCCTCTGCCATAGACTGGAGGTGGTAAAGGAAAGCCCACTTGGAGTTTCAGTCTCTCTTAGTAGTCCCAGCTTGGCACATTGTGACCCATACCTTGAGTCTAACCAGAGAACTGTAGAAAGAAGTATGGCCAATAAGGCCTATTATGACATGATGGGCCCCTTAGAAAAGAGCATGCCCAGACCCCACTACATGAGCATTGATATTGATGCCGGTGATGGCCTTCTTTTGGGCAGGGGGAGTGCTGATTCAGAAGATGATGAAGATCTGTTTTCTCAGAACATGTTAACTAATTGGAACTCCAACCACTCAGCAAACAACAACAGTTTAAGCGATCATACACAAGCTGTGGGTTTTCGAGATGCATACCTTGATTTACGTCACCCGACACCCTCTTCTCAAGTCGGGAATTTGAAATCAAGAGCGTTGAAGACAAGCAACAGTTGCACATATTATTCCATCGATTCTCTCAAAGACTCATACATGGAAGCCACGGAGAGTATGCCCACCGCTAGTAAACCTCATGCTGACTCAGAGGGTGGTGAATACCTACATTTAAGCCCTGAAAGTACTCAGGATGTTGAATCATCTTCCAAATGTCATTCTGTCACAGAAAGTCAGCCTATTCATACACTGCAGAAGAACATTGCTCATAAACATATCAAAAACAATACATCAGACTTTCATGTAGGAGGTTGCTGCAGAATGAATCCATCAACTCTTCCATCAGAGCTGGTAGTGACTAAAGAAAACGTGTTGCTTGAGACAAGGATATCCCCTGCACAAAAACTGAAACTTGGGACAGACGGTTCTGCTGGAGTTTGTGTAAAAATGGTGTCATGCCCTATCGATCTATCTAAGACTGTCTCAGAGTGTAGCCATTTGACAGACTGCAGAATGGTGCCCGACAACTCCAGTATCAGTCTAGTGGAAATTAATGACTGCAGCAATGACTGCATGGACACCCCCTCTGGAGTATTAGCAGATTATACCTTGGACTATGCAGAGGTGGGCAATATTGACCTAACTCATAGAACACTGCAGAGAGAGACTGGGTCCAGACACTGCGAGGACACAATTAATCTTGCCTCTAGCAGCAGTCCATGTGAGGCTTTCAGCCCTGATAGTTACCACACGTCCATTCAGCCAAAATCCTTAGACAGTGGCTATGACACAGAGAATAATGAATCCCCAGAGTTTATCTTGAAAGACCTTGAAGGGAATCCAGCCCTTAGCACTAGTGTAGAATCAGACGAGTGTGACATGTTGCTCCAGATGGATCTAGATGAAGATGTCAATGTAATGCTCCTGCATCCATCCAGCAGTCATCTACCGCTGATCAGCCTTGGTGAGAGGAATCAGTACAGAGACTCTGCTTATTTTTCTGACTATGACATGGAGAATGACAAGAGCCCCAGTGAAGGGGTCCACATGTTCTTCAATCGCCAAGATGAGGATGATGCCTTTGACCTCAAAGCAGAAAAGGAGGGCTCAGAAAAGACATTTGGGAGAGAAGGACGTAGCATGGAGAGTGAGAAAGGAAATGACATATCTGTGCCAAAGGACAACAGTGCTGCCCTTAATGATAAACAATTGTGTCTTAAAAAGACAAACCCAAATTTCTGTCCATCACCTGCATCGGTTCCAATGATATCGATGCTTTCGCCCTTTCCTCCAGAGATGGGGGGTTGCTTGACCAAGGAGTCAACTCCAGATGATGGTATTGGGCTGGAATCTGATCACTCTGGAGAGGAACCAAACTCTGAATGCTACTCTTCAGCAGTGTCTGAAGGCTCTTCCTCAACACAGGAGGCCTCAGGTGTGGAGGAGCAGGTTAACGGAGACACCAGAGAATTTTCCTCAGCAGAGTCACTAGGCTCAGACTCTACCATAGTAGACTTCAGTGGGGAGATAATCCAAGCAGAGGAGCAAGAGGCCTGTAACAAAGTGGACAATCCGGAGCTTCCAAGGGAAGGAAACAACGAGGAAATGGAAGATTCAGTGGAGGAAGGTGGCATAGGTTCAGCACTTTCAAAACCAAAGCGTGATGAATCCTTGGAGAATATTCTTCCAGCCTTGCCAGAAGACCTAGATGTTCCAGCTCCACTGGGGAATGGAGAGGAGGCGGATGAGGAGGATTCAGAGGATAGTGATGAGTCTGATGAAGAACTTTGTAGCTACAGCATACAGGAGCAGAGTGATGAGAGCGATGAAGAGTTCCCTGTGGTGCCTGTCGTTGTGAGCGATCGTAGCAGTGCACGGCATCTACGCGGCCTCCTCAAAATGCCCTCCTTACTTACACAGTCCTTCTGCGATGAGCTGGAGAGCAAGAAAAAAGCGGTGTCATTCTTTGATGATGTCACTGTGTTTCTGTTTGATCAGGTTTGTAGAATTATCTCTTGTAGTATTGAGGTAGTGCGTCAAGAAGCATGTTATTTTCATTTCAGAAAAATACATTGATTTGTGCAGTGCTAATATGACTCACAGCCTGTGTCTCGCTGTGTATCGATTCAGGAGAGCCCCACAGGTGAGCTTGGGGACTACTGTTTTCCTGTGGATGAAGAACCCAATAGCCAGGCTTCAGAGGTGGAGCTGCCACAACCCCAGGATAGGGTCACTACCACTGAGGAATCACCAGGAAGGAATGTCTCAGAAGAAAGTAAGTGTTCAATAACAATTCCTGGGTATTTCCTCTCGTTTAGTGATATTTCACAAGCCTCTCACCCTAAACAGGTGGGGCATTTCAGTGGCAAGATGATTTTCCATTGATTCAAAGCCCTTCAACATCAGAACCTAGCTCTGAAGAGATCGCTACACCACCCAACTCTCCCGTCAAGTCTCCAGATGAAAAACCAGCACCACCGCTTTCCCGATTTAGTGTCTCTCGTTTTTCCATTACGCATGTGTCTGACTCTGACATGGACTCCATTGGAGGTCAGTTCTGCTAACATAGGCTACGTTCACACTAGGGATGCACCGATACTGAGCTCCTGTACTCGTACTCGTTAAAATGCCCCGATACCAAACGCCGATACCACACAGCATGTGTTAAGTGCCATATTCAGACAATGAAACACCAACAACAGAACAACAGACAGCAGAATGCAGTTATTAGAGATTAAGGATGTCTACGAAGTATATGTATGCAATGAATATAATGTTAAACATTCAGTATTGACTGTATAGCTGATGTGCGCAAGCTGATAAGCAAAGCACGCTGAGTGGATTGAGCGCGCGGCGGCGCAGATGCGCGAGCTTGTCGAGTGAATATACCTTTCTCACAGACATTACTGGAAAGCTTGTAGTTCGGTCGGATACGTCAAAAACAAGTAAGTAAAACAATGCACAAGTTACTTAACGGTAGGGGGGGAGAGAGAGAGAGAGAGAGAGAGAGAGAGCAATTCTGTTGTGTGATCTTAGATGTTCACTCACTTAGCACACGCATCATTTGGATTAAAACTAAATCGTAAAAATAAGACCATTTGTAGGGGCATTCACTATAAACATAATTTATTTTTAACCTTAGGCATACACGACTTTCTGGCGAAAGTGAATCTAGCAGCCTGTGTGAAATGTGCTAGGCTGCACTACTTGCTCCTCTCATTCTGCACCAGTACAGATACGTGCACTCATTATAAATCTCCCAACTGTGATATTTTCAGAAATAGAAGTCGCGTTTTTTTTCATCTAAAACGTGCTGCGTTATATTTTCCAAAGCCACTCATATAATGCAGAAACACTCATGATACAAATTTGGGACCAAAAATTCTTCAGACCGAGTCTGGGAAAAAACATTGAAGTTCAGGTTTGCATGAAGCTGGGTGACAGCATGCCCAGGAGACTACAGGCTGTCATTAAGGCTAAGCGTTGCCCGACTAAGTTTTGATAGTTGTGTAAATACTGTCATACTAACAGCTGTCTAATTTTTGGTTGATTGTAATCTATTACATACCTTTCTTTCAAAGTTATCTAACATTATCAAGCTGAATTTGTTCTGACACAGTTTAACTCTGAGTTCTTGTTATATTGTATTACCATTTTCTAAACTATAGCGAATAAACTGTGATAATGTGAGAAATGTTGAAGGTGTCTGAATAAATGTTGGTTTGACTATCTATTTGATAAATGAAGTTAACCAACTAACATTATACATGCTCTTTTGGTTTCTGTACCCAATATTTAAAAAATTTACAAATGCAATAAAAATATTGGTATCGGTACTCGGTATCGGCAAGTACCAAAAATAAAAGTATCGTATCGGGCGAGTACTGGTAAAAGTGGTATCGGTGCATCCCTAGTTCACACTGCAGGCAAATGCGACCCAAATCTGATTTTTTGCTCACATGTGACTCAGATCTGTTTTTGGCGTGACAGTGTAAACAGCACAAACCACATGGAATCTGATCTTTTCGATTCCGATTTGTGCCACTTCCTTATGTGGTACTAAATCAGATACAGGTCAGACGTTTTGCAATGCGATCGCAGTGTGAACAGTCATGTCGGAATTCATGCGACTTTTACGTCACTCTAGATTAGGGTTGGGTACCGAAACCCGGTACCAATATGGCACCTGTACCTATGTAACCGGTATGTACTAGAACAGAATCAGAATGCAGATTTCGGTGCCTCATTTCGGTGCCATGCCTGAGCGATCGATTGAAATATTTGTTCTCTGGTTCTCCTAAACGGATGTAAGCAGCATCATCACCGGCACCGCACGTGAAAAATAATTTCCCGACTGAGAAAATGCACGTGAACTCAAGTCGGAAAGCTCTAATAATACAAATCCAACAAATCTTTGTAGTAACGCGAGTGTCCATGTTGTTTTCACATTCCAACTTAAAAGCACTGCACAACTCTGCAAATGAGAGCATCCGAGGAGCGCGTGAATGCAGCAATTACACTTGCTCTGATGGCAGCAGGTAGATACCGTTAACTAAGCTAAACATGCTTAAATTAAAATGTCTAAAGCTAAACTTTCCTTGTATTCACATTTCTAAACTTGTTGTCCAACAAAAGAGAACATTATAACCTTTTTACTCCACAACACCAGTCAAATGCTTCCTTTTGTGATCTGATGAGGCTTCTTGTCACAGAATGAGGCAGAAAATATGTTCCATAGGCTACTTTAAAAAGAATACATAAATTAGCAATGGATTATAAATATACTTAATTATGAAAATACCAGAGATGGCTTGAATAACACAGATAAACTATATTGTCGCAGTCGAGTGTTTATTGTCTTTGTTTTATAATTCAAAACGTTTATATGTTCTGATTACTCAGTTACCACTATTATAGCGATGTCTTTGTCCATATAAGGGATTTCCTGGTGGGTCATGTGTTCCACTAATTCTGTGACTGGATATGTGGATTTTCTGTGCGAGGGCGCCCACTGGCGTCCAGTATGAATGAAACAGACATCATGTGTTCATAGTGCTAATGACCAATCTATCATTTTTTTGGGAATTTTTATGTTTATTTTTGTTATAAGTATCGGTTCAGGCACCATTTAGGCACCGGAACCATTTTAAAAGTATCGATTTGGCACCGGTATCGAAAAAACACAAACGATACCCAACCCTACTCTAGATCAACATTCGTCATAATTCCGTGCTGATGGGAGACACTTCAAAGATTTTACATACCTAAAGTTATCAAGACAATTGCGAAAGGTAATCAGTGGAAGTTTGATGTGTCAGAACTCATAAGTATTACAATGACAACTCTATACAAGCAACGTATCATAAAAGTTTCAAAACTCTGCTCTCTTTTGTCACATCCTTGTCTTTATTTTTCATATTGCCTGCACAAAATTTCGGTGGCTTTTGCAGCAGATCGCACTATAAATAAAACGCATAATTGCTTGCTTTATGTCCTCCGTGTTTACCTTCGTATAAGTGTGCTGTGCAAGTGTTGGCAAACACACTACATTTTCCCTGCGGAATTAGGTTACCTTTTCCACTGTTGCCCAGCGGCAACAGTGGAAAAACAACAGTGGTTGTTTGGACTAGTTTTGAGAAGCAATTGGGCGGATTTTGTTGTGAAAATGTGTAAACCCTGTTCGCATTGTTCTTTTGCTCATGCAGGTCAGTTCAGAACAATGATCTGTTCACACTGGAAATCTGATATTGGCCACATTTAAAACAACAATGTGAATAGCTATACAAAAAAATCGGATCTGAGCAAAAATCGGAATTGAGCACTAAGGCTTTCAGTGTGAGCCTTAAAGACATGGTTGATACAACATTAGGTGCTTTATCTAATGCTTTTACATTTGAGTTTGTTGCTGTATGCAGGGTTGACATTGAAAAGTTAACTAGCTTTCTCTTTTTGTCACACAGGTAACAGTGAGAATGGGACCCAGGAGTGAAGGGGTCATTACCCATTTAATTGAAGAGGTGTTTAGAACCCATATGGTTTGATTTGGTCTCATCAGACTGTGGGCTCTCCTGTATCGCTATATATTTTTGTTCTTTTAAATGTGCTGGACAAAAGGGTCCTGTCAACCTGATATGCTGTTTGGACACAGTGCCTCATATTGTAGTGGATTAGCCAGCCCTTCCCTTGTGTTCCTAGACAGATGGTGGTTGAGTGACCATTTTTTGAGGACAACAATTATAAAAACAGAAGGAAAGATCTGTATAAAAACATATTTATTATCTATGTATTAGAACATAAGGTAAGAAGATTATAACTTATTTGCACAATTCAGTATCAGTATCATGCTGAAATCATTTTTTTTTTACATATAACTTGTAGGAAACAATATAGATACAAGGCTGCTCTCCTCATTTGCTTGTCATGCCTCATATTGTCAATATGTGGTTTAGAGTCTGAAAGATCTGTCATAGTGCTTTACATTTTTCAGGTTGACCCAATGAGCTGCATAAAAATAGAGTTACAAGATGTTCTGCCCTCATAAAAGAAAGACCCACATTTATTATTGAGGGTGCAACAAATTATAAACATTGAGCCCCTCACTACAAGCTGCTCAAATGTGATGTTTTCTATATTTGACCACTTTTAACTAAACTTTAGCTCAGGGGTGTTGGGTATGATACAAAAGTAGATATATTAACAATATAAACCATCACACTTAAACATCCTCATACAGTCTTAAACAGTGTTTTGCTTTATTTTTAATGCCGAAGAACTTTCATACAACAACTACCTGCACTTTCATTAATGACTTAAGTTATCTTTATACATCTCTTACCACATAATCATCACAATCAAGATCTAATTTATATCTTATTAAAAATCACTAACTCTTAACACTTCTTCTCTGGTTAGATCTTTAAATCCCTAGATCAAACTATCCAAAATATTTTATGGATGACAGTGATATATTACAGTACTTGTTTGTGCTGAGAAGCAATGACAGTATTGCAGGAGAACAGATAATAGACCAGCTATTTTTGCTTCAACTATTATGGTAGCATGCATATATACGATAGCTCACATATGGGCCATTCCTGTTATGCAGCAATTCAAACTTTCAGAAATATAAGGCACTTAAACACTTTTAAAAAAGCTCATGTGCTACATACTGTGTGCTCTGAGGTCAGTAACTTTATGTGAGAAATATAAGAATTTAAGTTATTTAAAAAGATACATCCAAACTTTGGCATGGCACAGTCATAATGCTTTTTGACTGCAACTTTTGAATGTTTACATGAGTGCAAGGTTTCACTGTTATGTTTATAATTATCAAGCGATTATAATAACAAATTTAAATTTCAGTCTGTTCTTCACATAAAGCTACTGTATGACTTCGGATGAATTAAATAAGCTACATTTATGATACATCTATGGTGCTTTGCCATATTTGAAGCTGTAGCTCAGACATTCAGTTCTTTGTGTTCCAAAACTTGAATTTAATATATCATCCCGTATATGATAGGGGCATGAAAATAAGAGGAAGTATAAGAGGAATGACCCTGGTGGTACTGATGGTGATAAGTTTATTGGTGCTTGTCAGGATCAGAACTTTAGCAAGTCCATCACAGCAATCAGCCTCGGGCATGAATAACTTTTGCTTTGAATCCGATAGCTACAGGAACTGATTTCAGGATAAACCAGCGGGTTATCAAAGTCACAGGTGTATACTTCACAATTGTGGTACTCAAAGACACATAAAAAAGTTAAAGAGAAGAGTGACCATCTCGTCTATGAACAAAATGTGTTACAAACAATAACGGCAGCTCCTGCAGATCTGATCCTCCGTCTGTGATGATGCCTCGTCTCAGAAGTGTTATTTTTGTTAAATCCAATAACAAATAGATGTTCAAAAATATACTACAAAACAATTCAGATGGTCCAGACGGCATGTGGGCCTCATGTGTTTCTACAAGTTTCTCTCAATATATTTTGTCTTTTGTCCCTATATGATCTGAGGTGTAACACCGAGAAAAGTTATGACCTGTTTCACACCATGATCTGTTTAAATGTAACGTACAGCTGTACCTGTCATGCTCTGCCTTGAATCACTGGAGCCCATACACATTTGTGCCAATGCTGTAAGTCACAATCACTTCACTTGTACCCTCGCTTTCTCGCTGTACGCCTTTCAAGAGTTTTATACTGTGCTAACCTTGCGGCAGTAGGTACTTTTTCTCATTTTCTCTTTCGCTTCATTCGACTGGTTGTGGTTGCCAAAGAAAGGTCAAAGGAAAGTGAACGGAATGTTGAATGTAGCGTTGAGGGTCTGTTGTTACTGCCTCATAGCTGTCGAACCGTATGTCCTCACGACTCATGTCTACTGTACTATTCTAAAAATAAACCAAACTATAGTTTGTCCTTGTGCCCGTGACAGTTATTAAAGACTCCTCATATATATATATATATATATATATATATTTATTAGGGGTGTAACGGTACGCTACTTCCATTTGGAATTTGCCCGTGAACCGTTTGGTACACTATACGTGTATGTATGTATGTATGTATGTATGTGTATGTGTATGTGTATATATATATATATATATATATATATATATGCGCTTAATCTGAGACCACTAGTGAAAATGCTTGTTTTGCATTTTTCTAGTTTGTGAGAAACTTGTTGATGTTCTCCAGCATGTTTTGAGATGATCCAAAGAACAGCTTGAGGTTAAATGGAAGAAAATAACATAATTTCTAGGCTAAAACACGAGATCTCAGCCATTTGAACCTATATAATCTGAAAGTGCTGCAGTTTACATTTGCTTTTTTATTTCAGAAAAGACAAGAATGTTCACATACATTTGCAGTTCTCCATAACGAATAAACAGAAAAGCCAAAAACAAAAATAAAATGTAAAATTGGTTTTAAAGCTGAAAAGACACAAAATCTTCCGTTCCATTGAAGAATCACACAACGATCCCACCTTTCTCACACTATCCACAGTAGATGCCCTAATATATAAAACATGCAATTCATAGCAGTATCTAAACTAGCTGATATTGTATTTTCCATAACATTTCGAAAATCAGTGCTTATATATACTGCTCTAGTAATTTTCAGTCCCTCAAGCAGAAACAAACCAAAAGATATATTTACAGAACCTGCAATTTAATATTTTCACTATTATTCAGCAAGTCTATTTTTGATATTTAATAAGCAGTATTGCTCAGTATGTGGAAAAGCAAAAGCAGCAGGTGAAGACAAATAAACCCCTTTATATATCTATAACAGTCATTGGAATTTCTAGGAAAAGAACAAAAAAAGTACAGTAGAAGCAAATAATAGTACAAAAATCAAATGGAACAACAAAATATCACAAAGCAATTCCCTTTACTTACACCAGTGGAGTTACAGATATTCAGAACCGCATTGAGCACAAAACAGCAGGAAAAGGCACAGTTCCTGTGTCGGTGCCACTTGCATGAAAAATTGCACTATATATTGCATCTAATATACTGTACAGATCTCTGCAAAGACAGAGAATTCACAGAGGCATGACTAGAACTTTAGCAAAGCACAGTGGTCTGTTTAATACGGAGCGACCACAGCATCAAGATCCCTGCGAAGAGGTTTCATCAGCTTTCTGAAATGAGTGATAGAGGCATGTGCCACAAAACATACATAACTGACAGAAAAATAAAGGCTTCCCTATAGAACTGCATTTCTAGAAATAATATCTACCAAATTACTCACTTTTTTACATTTTCACATTCATTAAAATAAAAGATCTCATGTTTAAACAATCAGGCTTACACTTTCCCTCCAAAAAAAAAAAAAAGCACACTCATTTCGGTTGTGCCTGATTTGTTAACGAAGAAAACCATTTAGAAAAGCTGTTAACTTGTGAAATACGTGAATCGGTGGATACAAATACCATTAATTATATAGCTACAGAGATATAGCTATCATTATTCTAATCCTTTAAGAACACAACCAGCTCTATCCTCCGTGCCCTGTGGGTAAATGCATGTGCTCTGCCTCCGCATGCTGTTGACACAGACAGAACAGGAGAGGGCGACAGTGCACAGGCCACTGCAAGGCCCCTCTAGTAGTAGAGAGGAGCGGATCGGTCGTCCATGATGCTTTGCCTGAGGTAGACCTCCAGGGAACGGTCACTAGATGGAGAGGGGGTGGAGAACAAACACGGTCAGTACGCCCACAACACGGCCCGCGCTAGTGACCCACTGAACTCTATGACATAAATAGCTCTACTCCACTTTGATTTGGGATACAGAAGAAAGGTACTGCTGAAAGGCATACAGTGATTCATTTGACATATACTTATGAACAGGTATCTGGAGAAGAGTCTATGAAGGGTGTTTGGAGCAGGCATGCAAATGGCACAAGACATAGTTACTTCTGTCAGCATTGATAGATGCATGCAAGAGTTAGATTCGGGGTTACCTCCAGCACCAACACCATTTCCTGGCAACCTATGACCTCTCTGGCTGGTACGAACAACAGCTCACACACAAAAAGCCAAGGACCAACCAGAGAGGCAGGTGGCGGCATAAGACGAAACAGTTGTGAAGCTGTCCTACTGTCCGTTTAAGCCGCACAGCGAATGAGAGTCGAAAACAAAACCAAAATTAAAAGAATAAAAGAAAGGGCATGATTGGTTTGGCTGAGCAGCGATGGAGGCAGGTGACTTACGGAGGTCCTGCAACACTCAGAACCGGGACAATTCAGGACCCAAACTGGAAAGTAAAGAGAGTCCAGGGGTTTGTACCTGAGATCTCAGCTCAGACCGAGGTTATGCATGGCTACATTTCCACCGCATTCACATGACTGTTAGTGTTGCGTACAATGGCCGTACAGTAAGTTACTTGATCTGTGACATGGCGCTTTTTTTTTTTTGGACTGCTCATGGATGACGTCACAGTCTTATGTTTGTAGATGAGTCAATAACACACTTCTAGAAATGGCATGGGTTCAAAATATAGTGCAAAATGAAAGGTCTGCCCATAGCAGTTTGGTTAGGAGGTCCAATTAGTAAAGAGATATGTATGGAAAACAATGAACTCTTGAAGAGCACATTTCAATATCAAATCCTTCACAGTTCTTCATATAAGATGCATGCTTATAAAAAACTGACATGTCTTATACATCTCAAATAGATCAGATCTTAGAAGATAAGAAGAAAAAAGGCGAGCAGGCAAGCACAGACACCGAAAAACACACACGGTCACATATTCATACAGACATGACGTCATGATGCACAAGTACACAAACGTTATGCTAGATTAGAACTGTGTGCTCTTCAGGTTCGTGCAATGTTGGTTAATAGTTGGTCTCAAAAGATGACATTTTATTTGTGGACGACTCAGTTGAGCATGTCTTGTTGGTATGTGGGTGCAAGTGAAAAAGCCAAAAAAAACGGAATAATATTAACCATTAATGGCCCAAAATTGCTCATGCCATATATATTTGGTTTATTTTAAATGTATAGATTTGATAAAATAATATATCAGTAAATAACATTATGAAATATGATGGATATCGCAATAAAGGTCTTTTCTGCTGAGTTAGCTGCGCGGCACCCATTGAAGCTCAATGCAAATACTTGTAAATTCAAGATGACAAAGTTAAAAATCATCAGAAGCTCATTTGAATAAATGTTTTATTAATATATAGATATTTATTTATTCCTTTCGTAAAAAGTCACCATACATTCAAGGTCAATGTTCACTACGTTCCTCCTCAGCATGCATATTGTGATTGTTACACTGATTTCTTGTGCATTTTTCCTAGTTTGTCTATTTTCCAAGAAAAAAAAAAGAAAGAAGAAGAAACAAAATAACATCAACACAGCAAGGACTACACCACAGCTCCAGAGGATCTGTCAGTCAACATCCTAAAACTGCATGGAAACATACTACAACGGGAATGTTTTAGAGACATGGGCTGGTGGCACTTCTGTATGGGCTCAGAATAGGCTAAAATTAATATATTCACATGATATGATAAATAAATGTGTAACCTGATTGATATTCACAAAATAAAATTAATATATTCATAAAGGCATAATTTAAAGAGATAGTTCACTCAAAAATGAAAATTCTGTCATTGTTAACTCACCTTCATGTTGCTCAAACCCATGTTTTTTTTTTTGTTACCTGGAAGGACAGAAACCTCTCAGGATTCATTAAAATGATCTTAAAGGGTTAGTTCACCCAAAAATTAAAATTAGCTTGTGTTTTACTTACCCTCGAAGCATCCATATTTCAAACGTAATAAACACTTTTCTCTCACTTCCGTTATCTGTCATACGCGGATCCGTTCCGGCGGAAGGCGTATGACGTATGCGCAGCGCGCGCCTCTGAGATATGCTAGTCTCGCGAGTTTGTTTAATAGGAGCAAAGGAAGCAAAGTTTCCTTACTTTAGCAAAGCAAAACCAGTCTCCTCTTGGTTTATATCGAAATCCTCCGACAGTTTTCTTTGCAAATTTTCGGTTTGTACTTCTAATTCGTGACCGGCGTTTTGTTTTGTTCTCTCTCTGCATTCGTCACTAATCACACAACGCCGCGCGTCTTACGTCATCCGCCGGAACTGCTTCAGTGTATGACAGTCAGCAGAAGTGAGAGAAAAGTGTTTATTACGTTTGAAATATGGATATTTTTCTTACAAAAACTCATGGATTCGCTACAGGGGGCCTTTATTCATCCCCCGGAGCCGTCTGCGGCACGTTTTATTATGAATGCGTGAGCTTTATTTGACGACTTGTGGACTGTTCAACTACGACACCCGCAGACTGCAATGATAGAGCTTGGAATAGCCAGGACAATTTTTAATATAACTCCGACTGGATTTGTCTGAAAGAAGAAAGTCATATACACCTAGGATGCTTCGAGGGTGAGTAAAACACAAGCTAATTTTCATTTTTGGGTGAACTAACCCTTTAATGTGTGTTTCAAAGATAAACCAAAGCAAAGGATCTGGAACAACGTGAGGGTGAGTTGATGACAGTCATTTCATTTTTGAGTGAATGGTGCCTATGAGGCCCTTTCACATTGCATTTCATTTCAGTTTTGTCCAATGCATTGATCTCCAACTCTCACTTGATTGACTAAAGAGGATGTACTTGGTGGAAAAAAAAAAAAAATCAAATCAAATAAATTCAAAATAAATTTGGCCATTTCAATCACTATTTTACCAAAACGTGAATTTTGGTATTTTTGGCTCAAAACCTTTTCAATCAGTATTTTACCAAAAAGTGAATTTTGGTATTTTTGGCAAAATGTATTTTTGCTCGAAACCTCTCAGAAAAGAATACATTCAATGTTATCCATCAGTTAATGAGTTTAAAAATTTGTGAATACACCGTTCAAAGGAATATTTGAGAAACAAATTTTGTGAATTAGGTCACACATTTGTGAATCATACTGTCAAAATAATAATTTTGATACTATTCTGACCCCATACTTCAAGGTGTCTGAGACAGGATAACGGGATATTTTTTGGGGGGAAAGGTTTCTGCTCAGAGCACTTTTCTTTCATGCATGTAGGGTGAGCGGACACGTGCCGGTCTGGACGAACAGCACAGTCCCACCCGAGGATTTTGAAGCTCATGCGACCTTCACTCCAGTTTCATAGGTCCACTCTCATTTGGCACTTATTTAATGAGGGAAAATTTCGATTTTCCTTACAATCAATCCTTTCGTGGGTGAATCGGAGGAAAATCTAAGCTTGTTGCGGCACAAAGCGACACAGCCTCTGGACCAGAGGAACACCAGGTAATACATGAGGGATTCACAAAACGCAAATGCTCTTCAAAAACACAGAGAGAGAGAGAGAGAGAGAGAGAGAGAGAGAGAGAGAGAGAGAGAGAGAGAGAGAGAGAGAGAGAGAGAGAGAGAGAGAGAGAGAGAGAGAGAGAGAGAGAGAGAGAGAGAGAGAGAGAGAGAGAGAGAGAGAGAGAGAGAGAGAGAGAGAGAGAGAGAGCACACTCTGCACAGCTAAACCACAAAGAATAATAAAAAAAAAAAAAACATTCCTCATTTGGCATGAGGCTCCCATTACATCGGCTTAGAAAAACACTCAGCAAGAGCTTCGGAATGAGGAGAGCTGCTCCAAAAGACCAAATTTGCTTTTCTTTTGGCACTTTTACATGAGGATGTAATTAAAAAAAAACAACCACATAGCAAAACTTGTGCTCATGCATGAAAGACGGGAAGTGGTAAGCAGTCTCTTTGGAGTCCACAGCGATGTCATAGCGGCGTCACTACAGGCGAATCAGAGTCCGTAAAGCAGCGAGGCGAGCAGTTGGACTGCGTTCTGGTCATTCTTCTCAGAGTTCCCCCCCGACCCACCACACGCGACCACCACTATCACCCCGGCAAGACGCAGGGAGGAAGAGAGGACAGAAAGGAGGGATGAGACTGGCCCCTTCCATTGGAGGAGGAGTGTGTGGAGGCAGAGCTTAAAAGGGGAGGGGCTAAGGGAAGTAGGGGCGTGGCCCCTGTGCTATCCGGATCTGTGTCTGATAGTCTGTCTGTGTTCACACTGTCGAAATCAATTTGCCATCGGAACTGTGGAACAAAGAGAGAAGGAAGCTTGCCAGGTCGGACACATTCAGAGAGAAACGAGAAAAGACAAGACAGCCACAAATGAGCAGGAGTGAAGGCTGTAGGGGGGCTTATTCCTCATCCTGTCTAACATCAAACTACACAGCTACTGAATGTGCCATGAGACATTAAAGTGCCCTTTTCAATTGACAACGATCAAATTGAAAAGACAAAGGATCAAAATTGGTAAAAGGTCAGGTCAAGATGTATCTTAAAGCTATCTAGAAATAATCCGGTTTAAATACAATCCACAGCATAAATCTTTCGAGTTGTTCCTTAAATCAGGTTCACAGTAATGCACTTACAATTGACATTTACGAGGCAGGACATTACAGTTCACACATACTTTCACAAAAATATAGAAACATTACGTGATACAATCTCATAATAATCTTGTCGATGCAAAGTTATAGTAACACTGCTGTTTAAAAATTTGGGCTCTGTTATGATTTTTAATCATAAAATGTTTTTGAAAGGTCTCTTATGCTCACCAGGGCTGCATTTATTTAAGCAAAAATACAGTACCAACAGGAATATTGTGAAATATTATTACAATTTTAAATAATTGTTTTCTATTTAAATATATTTCAGAATATAATTTATTCCTGTCTTGCAAAGCTGAATTTTCAGCAGCCATTATTCAAGTATTGTGTCACATGATCCTTCAGAAATCACTCTAATATGCAGATCTGCTGCTAATTTTTTTATGAAAACGATAATATATATTATAGCATCTTTCATCAAAGAAGTTTAAAATAATGCATTTATCTGAAATGGAAATCCCATTACAGTCACTTTTGATCAATTTAATGTGTACCTGCTGAATGAAAGTATTCATTCCTTCAAAAAAAAAAAAAAAAAAAAAAACTTATGAACATGAAAAAAAAAACATTAAACCTAGTAAAGTCTGCTACCTGAAAAGACTGTTGAATAGAGACAAATATGTCAACAGGAATAACACTGAAAATGCATTTGAAATAGTACTCTCACTGCAAAACCGAAGATGCACACAATTTTGCTTTAATTTAATTTATCTGCTTGAAAGAAAGCACAAGCTTCACATTTCTGTTTAAACCCTTGTAATGAACACATTTTCATTGTAAGTGCATTACTGTACACAGTTTTGTATAAACTGACAGGTTGATATGAAGCTATTGTCTGTTCTCCATATATACTTTCAAATGTGCTGAACCTGAAACATTATTGTAAGTGAACTGCATCTCAACTAGAGGCTTCTAGAGACAATGAGTTCAGGGTACACAGACTATGAGCAGCTCTGATCCTGACCTTAATGGATCACACACACAATGAGCTTACAGTGTGGTCAACAACGATGCATCTCACAATCCAACAGCTCATTCGCTCCACTCACGAAAACAGACAGACACACAACCTTCTCATCACACCATTTACAATTTTCTGATAAAACAGGGTTGGTCTCCCAACAAATATCAGCACTACATTGCACATTTAGCATAAGCAAGCAAGAGCTAAGAAAGGGAAAAAACACAGATATTAACTACTATTCACTAACAGAGGTATAATTAGCAGTACAGTTTTGGCATTTTGGGATAAATTCATAAAACTGATTCATTATTAAGTCTTCTCATTTCTGTTCATTAAGAGCCGATCTTACCTTGTGGCAAACTGACTGTCATAATCCTCTAGCGCTGGCTGGAATTCGTAAAAACAACATTTCAGTGCGGCTTAGAAGCTTATTTCCAGCTTAAGAGGGAAAATATCCAAGGGTGCACCAACACAGTGTATTAAAGGGACAGTTCACACAAAACACTAACCCTGTCACCATTTACTCACTCTCATATCGCTCCAAATGGAATAATGTTTGTAATGTTTCAATTCTATTTTCCTACAGTGACACCAGAATGTAATCAGGGGCTGATATGCTTTCAAAATCAACAAAGAGCACCATAAAAGTGGGCTGTACAACTCTTTTGAAGCCATACAATAGTTTTGTGCATTGTTTTTAAAGGGATAGTTCACCCAAAAATGAAAATTTGATGTTTATCTGCTTGCCCCCAGGGCATCCAAGATGTAGGTGACTTTGTTTTTTCAGTAGAACACAAATTATGATTTTTAACTCCAGCCGTTGCAGTCTATCAGTCGTATAATGCATGGCAATGGTAACAAAATCTATGAGAGTAAAAAAAAACATGCACAGACAAATCCAAATTAAACCCTGCGGCTCGTGACGACACATTGATGTCCTAAGACACGAAACGATCGGTTTGTGCCAGAAACCGAACAGTATTTATATCATTTTTTACCTCTAATACACCACTATGTCCAACTGTCTTTGAGCGCGCACACGGCATCCGGTGCGTGAGGTGTGTACGTGGCGTAGTTTACGCAAGCGCCAGAAGTGATCTCTCGCGCGTATATGTCACTCATTGTTTACACAGTGCCATTTTTGGGTGAACTATCCCTTTAAATAACAAAACCTTCCTCTTTACTCAAATATCATTTGAAAAAATCCAACCCAGGCAGAAATCCACCCATTTCTGCAAAATGATACTATGTTGCTTCTTGCACGTACTGCAAAAATTTCATAGTAAAATGTCCAGTGAGTGGTGCTAAGCGCATTCAGTTTTATTTGAATCTGGCAATGCTTTAACTTGGTTGCTGTACATATCGTGGCAATTGGGAAATTAAATTGGTCTCGTTTGGAAAATAATGTAACACCTAAACCCTACTCTAAACCTAATTGATACTGTTAACAAAAAGCAAACATGGGGGTAAAAACACATTTGCTGGAGTAACATTGCCATTTTATCTTGCTTCTACAAGGCTTTGGACTCTTATTGTGACTCTTGTTTCACTGGATTCGTAGCAAAACTATCCACATGGCAAGTGCACTGATGTACACCAGGTGAGCTACCGAGCAAGTTTACCATGTCAGAAAAGCCATACATATGGAGCTGGTTATGTGATGCAAACATCAAAATGTATTAGTTTACAAATCATGAACTATAGTAAAAGTGTTTTAAGGTCATAGTATTGAGAGAGGAACTGCACAATAAGTCTATATTTATCAATAACCTGCCCCTGTAATCACAATTTGTGGGAAAGGAAATACAAGTTGTTGGTGTTTTACTGCCACTAATGCTCATTTCAGCTAGAATCGGCAGTGAATAAGTATTTTTATGGTGCTTTTTTTTTTTTTTTTTGCCCCTGGGCAACAAGCTTTCGCTGTAGTGAAAAAGTGAAGCTTCTGAAGACAGCTTTTGCATTCCACAGAAGAAAGTCATATGCGTTTGAAATAACATGAAAGTGAGTAAATGATAACAGAAATTTAATTTTAGGCTGAACTATCCATTTAATACGAAAATCATGCATGTTAAGAGAAACCCCCATGCAGTAATCTTTACAGAGCAGATTAAAGAAGAGCTGACGCATAGATTAAGCTTTGAGCAGTTGAAAGAGAAAAAATCCCAAGAAAGGAGACATTAGTGAGAGATTCCTGTCTAATGCTAACATGTGTGTGTGTACCTGTGCGAAGCCTGCCATGCTGTAGGGACGTGGTCGAGTCTGTGTTAGGCTCTGTGCCAACAGTCGGGCAGTCAGACCATAGTCAGGCATGGGCAAGGACATGTCCTCTCTCTCCAGCAGGTTTCCTGTGCTGCTGCTCTTCCCATGGTGAAGACTACAGGATGAAGGTCAGTCAATCAGTCATCTTTACACCTGCCATTAACATGTGTTTTGTATCTGGCTAGTTTTTCGCCGTATTGAATTTATTCCAATGCATCTCCAGTGTGATCAGATAGAGATGCAAATGCAAATATCTACTTCCACCCACTACTGCTCAAAAGCTGTGATCTGTAAGATTTTTTTTTTCAATAATTTAGCAAGGATGCATTAAATTGATCATTACATTAATTTGTTAATCGTTCTATTTCAAGTAAATGCTGCTGTTTTGAACTGTCTATTTATCAAAGAATCCTGAAAAAAAAAAAAAAACATTAATAATGGCACATAATATTAAGCTGCATAACTCTTTTCAGCACTGGTAATAATAAGAAATGTTTTCTGAGCAACAAATCCGCATATTAGAATGATGTCTGAAAGGATCGTGTGACCAAAAACATTTTAAATGGTAATATTTCACAATATTTTTGATCCAATAAATGCAGCCTTTTCGAAACCATTTGTGTTTTGCATTTGAGGTTGTGTTAACTGAATCGGTTGTGTTAACAAAATGTTTTAAGTCATTTTATGTGTTTCCTTTAATTATGAACTCCTCAATAAAGGATGCTAGAAGTGAAGAAACGGGAAGAAAAGAAATGAGCATTCCAACCATCATCCAGTGAAATAATTTGATTAATAACCAGATACTTTTGATTAAATCAAGTGATTTAATCTAAGCGCAAGAGCACAATATCTGTTGTCTTTCAAATCACCAGAGAAGAAAAAGAAAAGCCCAGAACCTGCGGCCCACACTTAGGCAAAGTGAAGTATATGATAATTTTCAGTATAACCTCATCATATACTCCTACATAGCTGATAACTAAAATGCATTTGCATTTTCACCTTCATCAGATGTGGTCAAAATCTGTCCACGAGTGATCCAATCATTGAAAATGCATGTTAATGCCAAGTGTAAAGAGTGTTTCAGGGTACTTACTTGACTCTTAACTTCTCGCTGTCACTTTCAGGCAGCACTCGAGTGTAGGAAAAAGGAAACCAGCCACGCCTGAAATGAAAAAGCTTTTCTTTAGAAACTCCACATCCATGACAATGGTTAAAACCCAGTGTACGAAGAATACGCCAAAGTTTAATATCTCAGTTTATTTAGAAATACTCTTCTAAATAGAAAATAGATTAAATGGGGAGCAAACAGAGTATCATTCCTCTCAGACTACTCTCCTGAGTAAAACACTCTTGTAATCAAATGTATCTCTGCTGAAATCGCTGTCTGGAGAGGACTCACTGTGCACATATTAACTATACTGTAAGTCTTTGTTTATTGCAAAATATTGAAATGTATGCATATACATAAGTAGTTAGAGGGTGTAGGGAAATATGTCTCATTGGAGCTGGCAGGCGCTGCTAAGCTCTTTTGGTGCAGTTCTCATTTCCATGGAAACAGTGACTGATCCAAGTAGGCAGTCTCTCTAGGATTATGGGTAGTGTAGTGTAGCATTCAATGGGGTTGTCAGCTTGTTTCCATCAAAAATGAGTTTAGTTTCAGATTTTTTTCCTCAGGAGAAATGAAAACTAAAAAAAAAAAAAAGATAATTGTTCATATATAGTAAGAGTATAGAATTACATTTATATTAAACTAAAATTAACGTAGATAGAATGAGAGAATTTGGTGAGATATGTTCATATTGAGTTCATAATAAATGTGACTATGATTTGGCATCTTAGCAAATATCAACACAGTTTGAGATCTCTTTTGAAACTCTAGAAGAGACACATGGGAGATTTCTAGGGTTTTTATCTCAGGAGAATAATCTGAAATGGACAGGACAAGGGACCCAGAAATCCTAGCAATGGCATGGATTCATTAAAGACGTTCAGTACTCATTCGTTTTCCACTGATTTTCAAAATATTTTGCATTACTAAATCGATTTTTCCCACATCAAGTTCTGTTGTTAATGTATATATACATAATTGAATGCTTACATCTTGTTTTTCTCATTTTCCCCATAGTGCCAGCCGTCCCGAGCCTCTGGCACCAGCAGGGTGATGATGTCTCCCTCAGTGAAGCTCAGAAGGGTGCTGTTGTCTCCGGCCGCGTGGGAGAAAATGGCCTGTACACGAGAACGTCCGTTCTTCTCCAGACCAGCCGCCATGGAACTTGACCTGGGCAGAGTCCGTGTCTCTCCTAGAGAAGATTCAAATAATAATAATAATCAGGGTGTAAATAAATAAATAAAACACTCGTTTACACTGAATTAACTAAATTAAATAAATTTTAACAATTAACTTACTGACTCTTAATTTATTTATAAAATTTACATGTCCCATGAGGTATTAAGATAAGCTGTCAAACATTTTGAACATATTTTAGCCATCTAACCTCAAATCTAACATCTAACCATTTTTTTTTTCTCGATTTTTCATTTTACATTTTGTTAAAGTTGCAGTAATTTTGCTGCGTTTTTGTCATTTAATTATTTTTCTTTTAACTTATTTTTTAACTCTATATTATCTATATAGTTTTTATCAATTTATATTTTGGTTTTAGTAATATTAGTATTTCAACTTTTAACTAAATGAAAAAGATTGCCTTGGCAACTAACTTAAATAATAAATAAGTAATAATAAATAATACTTTGTAAATATTTAATTTTAGTTAACATTTATTTTAAGTAAAAACATTTTTTTCCATGGTTTTAGTTTAGTTTTTTATTTAGTTAGCGATAATAACCCTGTTCTGGGGATGAAAAACGAAAGCCCAGAAGATCAAAAAGCACTTTATGGCTCAAAAACCCCCATTTGCCCAAAGGTAATATGCAGAAGGGTTGGTTTCTCTTACCCACAGTGGTCTTGTTTTTAGTGGGCTGGGGCCTGCGGACGGGCAGGGTGTTAGAATAGACGTCGCTGACCTGTCTCTGAGGCTGGCTCTGTGTTTGAGACTGATTCTGTGGAGAGGGTGGTCTTCCCTGAGAGACCCCGCCCTCCGTCCAGTAGTCGTCTCCATGGACCCCCGTTGTCCCGTTCACCAGAGACATGCCATCAGGACCCATTAGCCGCTGCAAGCATATAGATCACCAAATAAGCAATGCCAGACACACACAAAAGTCTGGATTTTGTTAGCCAGGGAATTTCGTTCAATTACTGACATTACAGTGTATGCGAGGGAGCTACTCCTGACAACAGGACAAATGGAAGAATAGAAGAACATTCACTTTGACAGAAGAATAATTTCGTATTCACTCTCAGGCCATCCAAGGTATAGATGATTTTGTTTCTTCATCGGAACTGATTTGAAGAAATGTAGCATTACATCACTTGCTCACCGATGGATACTCTGCAGTGAATGGGTGTCGTCAGAATGAGAGTCCAAACAGCTGATAAAAACATTACAGTAATCCACAAGTAATCCACACAACCACCAGTAAGAATATCAATTAATGACTTGTGAAGTGAAAAGCTATGTTTGTAATGAACAAATTCATCATTAAGGCATTTTAACTTTAAAGTGTCACATAAAATACGAGTTCATAATCCATAATATTGCTTTCTCCAGTGAAAAAGTCTATCCACATTTTGAATGTCTTGATGGATTTGTTTCTTACAAACACGCAGCTTTTCATTTCACAAGATGTTAATTGATGGATTGGACTCTTGTTTGATTGGACTTGTGGATTATTGTGATGTTTTTATCAGCTGTTTGGACTCTTATTCTGACGGCACCCATTCACTGCAGAGTATCCACTGGTGAGCAAGTGATATTACTGCTAAATTTCTCCAAATCTGATTCAACATCATCTACATTTTGGATGACCTGAGGGTGAACAATTTTCAGCAGATTTTTCAGTTTTGGGTGAACTACTTACTCCTTTAAGGAAGAAGCCCTTAAAAACAGATCTTTTGAACAGAGGGCCAGATTGAGGGTTTACATGTGCAAAAACCTTATTAACATTAGAACTGAACCTCAGGGAACATATTAAAATAATAAAAACATTCATGTCATGACCCCTTTAAACCAGCAGATGAGGCCAGAGAGAGTGCATTATGGCTGTGGAGGCTCAGTTATTGTATTAACATTGTGTGAGCGTTCTGCTCTAGTGAGGGGCCACTCAACTAAAGCACTGCCTGCAGAAATGAGTTTTAAAGAGGTTGAATCATCCTACGCTCAGCTAAAGCTGCAGTATGCAAATGAACGTTTACTTTTTCGCATTAAGACATGAGACGCTTGAAATGCTGTTTTGTATATTCTGATCAACAATAAATCCTTGTAAAACAGAAGGCAAATGTTCCCTACTAACCCCCTGATGGCCCAGGCCACTTCCCATGAAGGCAGCTAGTTCGGGGGGCACAGGCAGCGGTTGTGCTCCAGGAATGGGATCTGAGATGACCAGGTTGCCCTTGGAGGAGTGCAGAGGGCTGGAGAGAAGGGTGCCAGATCCAGAACTCATCTGCTGGGCGAGCAGCATGGCCCTGTCAGGCAGCTTGTTGGGGTCTGAACAGGCCTGCTGCCACACTGGGATCTTCTGGGTTAACAAGTCCTTACCCTACAAACAAGGAAAAAGCACCAGAGATAGTTTAGGATGGCATTGGAAAGGTTTGACCATAAATGGTGTGCTAAAATGTATGTGAGTGAGTGAGTGAATGAGGGAGAGAGAGGGAGAGATGCCAAATGTCCTCTGTGCATTTTACACCACTACACTTGCTCATTAACAAAAATAAAAAATACCATGGTAACTGTAGTTTCTGCCAAAACACCAGAGTTACTACAGTTATTGTTACTACTTCAAAATCGTGACTAGATTTTTACACTTTCAGAACACAATCTGAGTGGTTGCCAAGGTGTTTCAATATGGTTGGTTCAATATGAGTGGTTCTCAGTAGGTTGTTGTTCTGGGTTGTTGCTAGGGTATTATAAGTGGTTTATAGTGTGTAATTAAAGTGTTCTAAGTGTTTTTTTATTGTGAGTTGCTAAGGTGTTTTGAATTTGTTGCCAGGGTGTTCTAGATGTGTTTTTGTGTTGCTAAGGTGTTCCGAGTGTTTTAATGTGTTGCTAGAGTGTTTTAAGTGGTTTATAGGGTACTGCTAGGATGGTTCTGGGTGGTTGTAAGGGTGTTCTGTCTGGATTTTAGTTATAGCAAAGTTGTTTTAGGCCCTGATCAGAACGAATAAGTTTTTAGGTCTGAAAACGCGAGGCGCAACACACTGCCTTTTTTTTGGCGACTTTAAAAAAGAGCAGTGCCACTGCGGTTTTTATGTTGCTAGGCAACCACCAAATCAGCTGTCCTGTCAGTCTAATCAAAGGATTATAGAGCGAGCGCTCTAAAATCTTTGTTTTTGGCTGTTAAGTAAACTGTCATATTAGCAAAAACCTTAAAAAATACAGCTCCGGGTAACCTGCGACAGACACCAAAAGTTTTTCTCATTGTAGTCTCCGGACTTTCTAAGCAACGGTAAACTTTCGTCACCACAACAGAAGGCCCTCCTCTCCATTCCTTCGATTGGACAATGGAAAAAAAATCCGCGAATGACGTCGGGTGCTTCTCCGCTCAGAGTAGCTTTTTTTTTTTTTTCAACTTCAGGCACTCAGAGTGCTCCTCCAAAAACTCGAGGCGCCTGGGGTGCATAAACGGCACGCAAAATGCTCACTGCCAACAGAAAACAATTTAAAAAAGGCGTCTCTCACTGCAAAAAAAACGTGTTCTGTCAACCCTTAGGTTGCTGGGAGTGTACTGTTAGGGTGTTGTGAGTAGTTTTCAGTGCATTGTCAGGGAGTTCTATGTGGATTTTGTTGTGTCGTTAGGGTGTTCTGACTGGTTTTTGGTGTGTTGTCAGGGTGTTCTGACTGGTTTTCGGTGTGTTGTTAGGGTGTTCTGACTGGTTTTTTAAGTGTTGTTAGGGTGTTGTGAGTGGTTTTTGGTGTGTTGTCAGGGTATTGTGAGTGGTCTTTGGTGTGTTAGGGTGTTCTGACTGGTTTTTGGTGTGTTGTTAGGGTGTTCTGACTGGTTTTCGGTCTGTTGTCAGGGTGTTCTGACTGGTTTTCGGTGTGTTTTCAGGGTGTTGTGAGTGGTTTTTGGTGTGTTGTCAGGGTGTTGTGAGTGGTTTTTGGTGTGTTGTTAGGGTGTTCTGACTGGTTTTCGGTCTGTTGTCAGGGTGTTCTGACTGGTTTTCGGTGTGTTTTCAGGGTGTTGTGAGTGGTTTTTGGTGTGTTGTCAGGGTGTTGTGAGTGGTCTTTGGTGTGTTGTTAGGGTGTTCTGACTGGTTTTCGGTGTTGTCAGGGTGTTGTGAGTGGTTTTTGGTGTGTTGTCAGGGTGTTGTGAGTGGTCTTTGGTGTGTTGTTAGGGTGTTCTGACTGGTTTTTGGTGTGTTTTCAGGGTGTTGTGAGTGGTCTTTGGTGTGTTGTTAGGGTGTTCTGACTGGTTTTCGGTGTGTTGTCAGGGTGTTGTGAGTGGTTTTTGGTGTGTTGTCAGGGTGTTGTGAGTGGTTTTTGGTGTGTTGTCAGGGTGTTCTGAGTGGTTTTCGGTGTGTTGTCAGGGTGTTCTGAGTGGTTTTCGGTGTGTTGTCGGTGTTGTGAGTGGTTTTCGGTGTGTTGTTAGGGTGTTCGATCTGGTTTTCGGTGTGTTGTCAGGGTGTTCTGACTGGTTTTCGGTGTGCTGTTAAGGTGTTCTGACTGGTTTTCGGTGTGTTATTAGGGTGTTCTGAGTGGATTATGGTGTGCTCTTAGGGTGACTGTCACGTAATTGCTGTTCTGACTGTCAACTAATTGCTTACAAATTAATTAAGCCTCACCAAAAGTATCTATGATACTGTGGTCTCTAGATATGGTTTGGATCCCTCCAACAATGCAAGTTAATGGGATTTTTTTACCTTTGTATTATCCATACGAAAATTAAAGGGGTCATATGATGCTTTTTTAAAGATCATTATTTGGTGTATTTGGTGTAACAGAATATGTTGACATGCTTTAATGTTCAAAAAACACATTATTTTTCAAATATTGTACATTATTGTAGGTCCTCTATGCCCCGCCTCTCTCAAACGCTTCGTTTTCTACAAAGTCCCTCCTTCCGACAAGCGCAGTCTGCTCTGATTGGCCAGCTGACCCAGTGCATTGTGATTGGCCGAACACCGCAAGCACTCGTCGGAAATGTAACATCCCTTACCATAATCGCCAGCTTCATCTTTCAAAATAAATGTAAAGACAGAGCCCGAAAGGGGAACAGAGTCGCGTGACAGACACAGTGATGAAGCTGGGATGTGTTTGCATTACACAAGCCACGGTTAAGACAGCTGACTCTCCAAAGAGAAAGGAAAACTTGAAATCGCATCATATGACCCCTTTAAGACGCCATCAACTGATGGAAAAAGTAATAGCACATATCCTTATTGCATGATCTGAGGTTTTATTGTTATCCATAGCACAAACAGTGGGGGAAAGGATGAGCCAAAGTTAACAGTGCTAAGAGTTTTGAAAAAGCCCTAACCTGCAGGGATCCATCTATCTGACCCTCAGCTTCTTGACCTCTGTCTTTTGCTTTAGATTTTTAACGTAGCACAACCCTTTCAACATATAATTCACCTTGCATCATATTCATAGCAATTGACTGTTGGTGATTCTGAGCAACTGCTAATAGGTCTCTCACATCTCGGACCACTTACAGTACAGCACACTGCAGTGTGGGTGAGGGGCCTTCGTCTCCGTCCTACCGCCCACTCCTGGTGACTCACGCACACAACACACTCATGGCTCCTGATTCTACCACACTCGCTCTCTCTCCCTCTTCAGTGCGCCCTTTCTGAACTCTTCCCACACACGCCTCCGTACTGATTAGCTACTGGACAGGATGTTCTTGAAAACGAAGGGCTTCTCTCCGCCCCTCCCTACAGCCTCAACTACATTCCCAGAAGACATCACCACATGTCTAGTCCACGATCAGGGTTTACGGTTTAGTACGAGCAAGTTATACAATGACTTATTACAGAAAATAGCCATGTGCAAACATCCCTTCAGCACACACACACAAGTATACAGATGTAAAAAGGTGCATTTAAGCAGATTGCATATGGGTTGGGAACACCTGCTGATGTTAATAACTGCTCTGCATGCAGACTGGAGTTACAATGATGTGGTTTTACCATGGGGAAGTGGCTCCGTTATTACGGATAATTGATATGTCAGAAACGGCGTGCATTACTTCACAGGCACTCCTGGAACACAGACAATTGCAGGGAAGAATAAATCTCATCTTTGCAATAAGCCCAAACAAACTGTGCCCAACAGAGATGGTTGTGAGGGTTGATCTTTGGGGATTGCCATGGCAACTGCTGCTATCTTCAGCCATATTACAGGAGAGACTGTGAAAGTACATCGGTGGTGATGCTGTCTATCTTGTACAGCAAAGGAAAAAGCATCTGGGTCTCACCTTGCCATGGTAGGCGCTGCTGTTCTTGGCCACGGCGCACTGGCGGTCCACCAGGAAACAGTATCTCCTACGTTCCTCTGAAAGAGCTGTTTTGTAGCCCTCTGCAATGAAGCTATCCAGCTCACTCTGTTTACTGCTGATAGTCTCAACGTACTGAGGAAGATAAAAGGAAAAGCAGTTAGTTACATACAAAACTCATGGTTAACATGCAAAAAGCTTGTAAATACATGCATAAAGGTTCTTGAATTTTTGACCTTCCTTAAAAACCATTTTTGATGTGTAAGGTTCTTAGTTTGGCTATATGGTTCTTTGGAGATTAATTTATTAATTACTCACTACAGTTAAAAAAATTGGGGTTGGGATTTTTAAAATGTTTTTAAGAAATCTCTTATGCTAGGCTACATTTAGAAGATACGGTAAAAACAGTAATATTGTGAAATATTATTACAATTTAACAAAGTAATTTGTTCCTGTGAAGCAATACTGATTTTTTCAGCATCGTTGTTCCAGTCTTCAGTGTCACACGATCCATCAGAAATCATTCTAATATGCAAATTTGCTGCTCGAGAAACTTTTCTTATTATCAGTGTTAAAAAACAGTTGCGCTGCATATTTCTGTGGAAACCTGTGTTTTCCTGGATTCTTTGATGCATATAAAGTTCAATGAACAGCCTTTATTTGAAATAGAAATCTTTCGTAACATTATAAATGCCTTTCCTGTCACTTTTAAACAATTTAGAGTGTACGCGCTGAATAAAAGTATTAATTTCTTTAAAAGAATTTTACGTATACCCCAAACTTTTGAAAGGTAATGTTATAGTAATTAACAGAAAACAAACACTCATTGGGTTTCATTATAGAAAAAAAGAGCAGCAAGCTTTTTCTTCAAAATTTCACTTCTTGTGCTTAACAGAAAAAAAAAAAAAAAAAAAAAAAAAAAGGAGTTTGGAACGATATTAGTAGGCTAAATGATGATAGAATGTTCATTTGTGGGTAAACTGTCCCTTTAAGAATGTCCTCGCTTAGTATCAGGCTGTTAAACTCTTTTTGGTACTGCCAGGAAACTTTAAGAGAATGTAGAGAGTTTTGTAAATAATTGGTTGCAGTAGTACGCCTGTCCTCTTTTAAAGCCTTACAAAAAGTATTGCGGCAGTACCATGGTACTGAATGATTACCATATTCATGCATTATGGCACTACAAAATGGGTGCTTTTTAGTGTTGTTTTGTCTGTGACTGTACTCCAGATTAAAACCTGAGTAGGAGTGCTATGAATATATGAATGCGTTTTAGATGTCTGCGCGATAGTTTTTCTTATGAATACTAAAAGGATCTTTTCTCTAGCAGCTCTCTGCTGATTGGCCCATAATCACCTTGCCATCTCTCACATCCCCAGTGGGAACTCACGGCTCCCGGAAATGTCAGAACCATTACAGAACTCATTATCTCAACACATCCAGGTGTTTTAGTGCCCTATTCCAATTTACCCACAACAGGACGAGGGGGACTCCCCGTTGCCCATTGATATTATCGTGCATTTCGGTTATATTGGCCTGAATGAGACAAGTGATGAGAAAAGCATTATAATGAGGAAAGCACTTCAGACACCATCAAGAATCAATGATTGAAACTATTTCAAATAAAAACACGGATTTATAGAGGGAGTGAACGCAGAAGAATAAGTCAGAGTTAGAAATCTAATGGAGCAGAAAATCTCCTACAGTCACAGCGAAAGCTCGACTGCGTTGAAATGAAGATTGGGATGTAAAATTAATGGGCTGTAAAACCAGTAAGAGGAGTTTTATAGAGAGAGTTGATGGACTTCTATCTCCTTTGGGTCCTGTAGACTGAACGATCTCAAACAACAGCTTGTTGAAGAGAGTATTAACAGATTGGGAATCCACAAAATAAAACATAACCTTTGTTCACGACTCAACATCAAAATACAAGGTCCCGATTGAATTGAGTGCATGCAGTTTGAATCTTTAACCACAGGTTGGCGCTAGCTTTACACTGATGGCAACTGGCTTACATTTATTGAGGAACAACAGAAGATTGAATTACAGACGACATGTAGGTTTTGAGGATTTTAGTTCATATCTTTCATCTATATGCTAATGTAATCCAAAACGTTAACAAATTTATGCATTTTAAAAATGTCTGTCCTCCTCTTCCAGAAACACTATTCGACATCATCTCCTTGTTCGGGGTGTATTCAGATCTGTACCATGTCTCCTGCTAAATTATAAATATTATAAATACCACCAGTCACTAGCAAATCATGCCAAACTGTGACCTGAAAACTAAATGCTATTAACTATTTAACAAAAACCACAAGCCATTATTCCACCCCAAATCCCAAAATGTCATCACATTTCATAGGGTCTTTTGGACACCCTTTGTAAAAGCCAGTATACAGTAGGCTACTGTTGGTCTCAAGGTCTTAATAGATGAAGTAGGAACTATTACTGTATATATATGTGTTTAGTAGAATATTAGGTAACACTTTACTTGAAGGGGTGTGCATAAGACTGACATGACACCTACATAATCATGACATGACACATGTCATGAATATGAAGGTTTTATGCATGTTTATGACAACTGTCATTAAGTGTCATTCGCTCAGTTATGTAATTTTTAATGCAAATATGACATTATTTGACCTAACCCTAACCTAACCCTACCCCTACCCTTACCCCTAACCATAGCCCATAACAAAGACATCTCAAACAATGTCATCTTTGCATTAAACATTACATAACTGAGCGAATGACACTTAATGACAGTTGTCATAAACATGCATAAAAAAACCTTCATATTCAGATTATGTAGGTGTCATGTCATGATTATGAAGGTGTCATGTCAGTCTTATGCACACCCCTTCAAGTAAAGTGTAACCGAATATTAATGTATATACACATTTAGTCATTAGTTATTATCATTAACCAAACTTAAAACCACCAAAATAAATAAATAAATAAACAAATAAATAAAACATTTTAATTACTTGAAAAAAAAATAAAATTAACTGAAATAAAATTATATATGTATACTCCATATATGCCAAGGCAACATTTTCTATTTTTGTTTAGTTTAGGTGCATGTATTAAACTAACAAACTAAATAAACTAAAACTTCATAAAAACTATATACAGTAGACAATAAAAAAAACTAACAAAAATGACAAAAACAAAATAAAAATTAATGATTAAATATTGAACTAAAATTAATAAAACAGAAAATATATAAAAAAAAACATTCAAAATATTAACAAAAACTATAATATACATAACATCAAAATAGTATTATCAAATAACACTGACTTACATGGCAAATCCATTAAAATAATCATTATTAAAATATGATTACTACTAAATTCAGCATGAAATGAAATGAAATTACGTCATTGATCTAAGTCTGATCAGCTTTCAATAAAAAAAAACAAAAAACAATGAAAGTCTTGCCCTAAGAATGTATTTTTTTCTTCTTTTTCTGGATAATTTGTATGGATGTACATGTCAATAAAAAAATAAATAAAAAAAACTGTACTAAAAACAAACAATAGTTTGAAATCAAGCAATAATTGGCAGAACCTCTGCTGCTACGAACCCACTGTTGACGACCCGTTGTCTTTAGAGGGCTGCATTGCTCATGAATGGGTAAAAAGCATGAAACACTGTTCAAAACCCCTTTATACTTAAATAATGTAACATTTTCCAGTGAAACAAGCTCACAAAAGTAAAAAAATGCATTAAGAAAGGGTCATTTTTCTGGACTAAGATTTTGCCTTGCAGAATAATACATCAATCAGAGATACAAACTTAGATAAAGCTGAGTGTTTTATTTCCCCTCCAGAATAAAAACACAGATACAACTCCACTATGAGTCATAGAGTACTGCAGTGTGAAAGAGACACGGTGAGGTACGACAGCACAGGAGGTGAAATGAGGAAAAGCACAACGGAAATCTAGAACATGGGGAATGAGTGTTTGATGAAAAGATGCATTAGAGGTCATGACAGCAGACGGCCGCGTGGACAGGCATGACGCGGATGACAGGCGTGCTGATGGAGTGATGGATGGAGAAGGCAGGACCCTTCGTTTCAGATATGGAAGCTGTCAGACCTGCTCAATCAGCCGCTGTGAAAGATGTTACACAGGTCATGTGGCTTTAGCACACACGCTCTAGTTATTAATGGAGACAGAGGAAAGAAGGGTTGGATGGTTATACTGGTGTTACATTACAGCAACTATGACATAATTATTATTTTATTGAATATTCAAATATCAATAATATTAATAATACGTTTTATTTTCCTGAACGAAACAAGTATTTTCATTTCGCAGCGATGCATTAAAATTGATCAGTAAAGTTACAAAAGATTTCTATTTCAAATAAATGCTGTTCATTTGAATTTTCTGTTGGAAAATTTTTCTGATAAAGGATCATGTGACACTGAAGACTGGAGTATTGATGCTGAAAATTCAGCTTTGCCAACCACAGAAATAAATTACATTTTAAAATCTATTCAAATAGAAAACGGTTCATTTAAATTGTAATAATATTTCACAATATTACTGTTTTTACTGCACTTCTGATCAAATAAATGCAGCCTTGGTGAACATAAGAGACTTCTTTCAAAAACATACAACTTTTTACCGACCCCAAACGTTGGATTGGTAGTGTATGTGATTGGAAATAAGATTGGGAAATGGTATCGGGACATGATGCAGATCAATTATGAGCTTGTCTCATCTCTCTCACCAAAAGGCACACAATATGTTACTTTAATATGGAGAAAACTAAAAACCTCACTAAAAACAGCAGTGTTGGATTCTGGGAAATGTTGAACCAGTCCATTCCAATGTTTATTATGACACAAGGCACATTTCTCTAACAAGTGAAACCGAAGACACATGTGCCGTAGGGAAATTCCAGACACAGGTATTGTTATGCTTATGTTAGTGTCAACACTATCTTGAATTCCTCCCCACAAAACAACACCTATTCCAATGAACTGCTCATTTCAAATGAATAGCCCTACAAAACCACACAAACACAAATCTACAATACTGTGTTTTTGAACAGTACCATGCAACTAACATTCTTTATCATTCAGTGTCATGATGTACATCAAAGTACCATGGTATTACCACAGAATGCTTTCAAAAGGGCATGGTTTCTAATCAAATACCATAGTTACAGTTATTGGAAACTTGGTATTTTCTATCCAAGTTCTTGCAGGATCTAATTGAACAGGGAAAGACTGAAACCTCCAAAGTGTTTGCTAAGATGACATTTAAAAAGAAAAAATCCATGCACAGCTTGCACAACATTGGTTGCATTAAATATACTGCGTTTACTACAACTTTTTTGGTATGTGTGGTTTTCTACTTGTTGCCAATAACATATTTCTATCAAATGCATTATAAATTTAGCTTGTTTTGCTCTAATCATGCTAGGAAAAGCTATATTTTCAAGCATGGTCTAATTATATACAGTAACACACATGCGATGAATCTATCAAAAAGGCAAATTGTTTTTTTAACCCTATAAAGCTCACTGTATCATATTTGATAGGGAAAATTCGAAGGCCTCTAAATCAACATAACCATAACTCGTAGGTAAAAGGTATTTATTTGTTATATACGAGTCACAATTAAGAACTCTCTGTCACTGAAATGTGCTGCTTTTCAAAACTGTCTCCCTCATCTAACACACACCCGACTCAACTCGTCAGCTCATTAGTAGAGACTTAAAGACCTGAAATGGGTCTGAAAAAGTAAAGAGTTGTGAGAAAATACGATGCATGTCAGATCCGTGTCACGTTCAGCAGCGGCAGTTCTTAAAGCAGCCAAAATAACCTAACAACCCAGCTGCTGTGATGTCTGTTCATCAAAAAAAAAGAGAAAGTCAATAACTTTTGTAGCTTTAAGGATTCATCTATATTTAATTTAGAATTTAGTGTTTGATAACTTTATTCAATTTCTGTGTATTTCCTACTTGCTGTAGGGCACAGGTAACTAAATATGACATTTATAGTAATGGGTTTATGTAAGGATTGTTTTAAGTTCACTTAAATTAGAAGTTATTTTTTTAAAGTCTAATAAAAGTTAAAATTGATAGCTCTCAATTATACTGTAATGTTGAATGGCTATAGTCAATGGTTAAATATTAGGGGGGAAAAACAATTCCTAGAGACATCAGTAGTATTGGTATCAGTGATACTCGCCTTCAGATATTAAAAATATTCTATGTAATTTCTACATTAATTTAAAGATTGAAGGTGAAATTATTGCAATATAAAAGTATATTTAAAAACTTTAATGTTAGGTGCAATTAATTGCGATTCATTTCAGAAAAAAAATGTGCGATTAATTAAATTTTTTTTAAATAGATTGCCAGCACTAATTTTAGTATAATTTTAAAAATGTCACTATTCAGGTTGTGATACTTATTGTATTGTATATTCACGGTGTCTTTTTGCAGTGAAATCTGAATTGTATAAACTATATATAAGAATAACTTCAGTATTATTAGTAATATTTCAAGATGAACACCTACTGGACTGAAGCAAATGTTTCAATAGAAAAATCAGGTTAAAATGTATCAAATATGATTAATCTGGCTTTTGAGGAACATTTCAATGTATTGCTGTGCATTATATGTTTAAATATCAGCAACTGCAGGAAATATTATGAAAAATTTCATTTCAGTTTGGGCCTCTGAATAAAATTGGGGTGTTTTCCTCCTCAGTTTCATATTCTCCCATTTCTATTAGCCATAAAATCAGCCTGGAAGGATAGAAAGGCCTCCAAATATTGTCTTGGGGTTTGAAAAAAGGGGGTTTTGGAGTCAAAATCATTATGCAATGCAACAATTCCATGTGTCAACAGTTCATGTGTGTTATACCACTGAAACTTATACATTTACGACGAACAAAATAATTTGTAGTGATTTGACATTTTCATTTGTCGATTTTGTGATTGGCGGCAAACATTATCAAAATGACCTGCAAATATTCAAATGAAGAACAGCTAAATTTCTTTATTTAGGAATGAAATACATTTTTAGTGCTGTCAAACAATTAATTGCGATTAATCGCATCTAGGGCTGCACGATTAATCTAATGCGATAATCATGTGAATCTCATCAGTAAAGCCGGTTGTGTGATTAGTAGTAAATCTCCATCACGTGCTTTCAGATGGAGCGGCATTTACTACACAGAGTCGTAGTTCAGTGACAAGCTACGCAAAACCGCGTTCATAATTGCAGACGATATAATCGTGCGATAATGAAATCGAAGATATCATTCTGCGATTATGAAAGCTGTTTGCATAGCTTGTCAGTGAACTACGGCTCTGTGTAGTAAATGCTGCTCTATCTGAAAGCACGTGAAAGTATGACATTTAATAACATGCTTTTACTCCAAACTCCCTTCATAACGTCAGTCGAGTGTTTGAAATAAATCCTTCTGTGAGATGATCTGGCCTCTTAAACAGAATAAGGCACGCAATATTTCGTAGTATTCTAAGCAAAGGCTGTGTCGATTAGCATTGCCTTACATACTTTATTATAATAAAAATTATAAGACGAACTCAGATAAACCATATATTGTCGTAGTCGTGTGTTTACTAGTCACGTTGAATCAATGAAAGCAGTTGAATCTTCTGTTTATTCAGCTGCAGCGATAGGGATTTTCTGGGTTTCTTCTGCGAGGCGTATTTGGAGTTTCAGCGCGAGAGCGCCCTCTGGCCTTCAGATGGAGATTTACTGCTGATCACAGAACCGTGCTTCACTGGAAGAGAAGCATGACAATTGCAGCTTCTGCCTAATCGTGATTTATCGCCTTTGCGATTTAATTACGATTAATCGTGTAGCCCTAACCGCATCCAAAATAAGTTTTTGTTTACATAATATATGTGTGTGTACTGTGTATGTTTATTATGTGTATATAAATAAACACACATACAGTATATATTTTGAAAATATTTACATTTATTTACATGTAAATATTTATATTCATATAATTTATATTATATATAAATATTTTTTACATAAACATAACACTTTTTTCTTAAATATATACACGAATGTGTGTATTTATATATACATAATAAATATAAACCGTACACTCATATATATTTGGAAACAAACACTTTTATTTTGGATGCGATTATTCGCAATTAATCGTTTGCCAGCACTAGAAATTATGTAATATTTTTAACAGGCAGTCAATTTTCTTAAATTACCCAGCGCTCGCAGTGTTGTTTGGACACTGGCTGTGCGCCGAATGGGAAGTGGAATCCCTCTATGTCTAAAGCACAAAGCCCTCTCAAACTTAAACGCTTCCTGCTGAGTCTCCCGCTGAGTCAGCCTGATATAGCCGCAGCTCCGCTCGTTCTTCTGACATCAGCAGTACTTCATCCCGTGGCACAGCCGCTTCCTCTCCAGCCCCGGCTCTCCCGGGATAAGTCTCACGCCAGAGTCGTGTGCGCTAACAGCGCGTGCAAGTGTTCTTCTGTAGATACTCTAATTGCTTTCCCTGAACTCGCTGAGGAGTCCACACCGTTCAGAAGCATGACATGTCTGTTAACTTGCGATATCACAGCGAGTGCCGACGCCGTAGACCTCCGCCGAATCTCATATCCCTCCCGCTGCACCTCAGACCACTCTACTGAACTGAATAATTAGCTAATTAGCATCTTCAGAGGGACTTCAGTGACTAATTATTTCAGCAGCAACAGGAAGAGGGAAAAAAAGAAGAGGGGACGGAGGTACAACAGAGACGAGAGCGATAAAAACGGAGTGTCTGAACATGCTCAGTCAAAGTAGTCAATTCATGCCTGTTCGTGGAGCTTTTTTCAATGAATCGCAATCCGTAAACCTCCAAACCGCCGTCACTCTCAGCGATAACGGTGTGATTTATGGTAATATGGAAATGAAGTATATGAATTTATGTGTGTGTACACTCAGACTTTGCTTTATGGGCCCGTGGGGCTCGCGACTAAATCAGCTGACGTTTCTTGCTCTTGCTCAAGGCCACATTTACACGTAAAAAGCTCTGAGGGAGAAAATGAAAGGTGCTCTGTTCTTTAGACGAAAGCAGGTATTGAAAATCGATCTTTTAAAAAATCAGAAACAAAATAACTCATAATATATATCTATGTATATCATCTAAGTGTGGAATTGTACAGCATTTGATTGAATGGGCTGTGTTCATAGTCATTGAATGCACACAGACCCGTGACCAAACATTATATATTAATGTGGTGAGTGACTTTGTTGCTTGGCAACTGTAAGGTCTGAAACAAACTGAGCAAGCATTACTATTAATACATCAAACTATTAACTGAACACCTGTGTCTGCTTTCTTTTATTAACGCTAATGCGTAGTGTGTTACAGTGATCTTACCAAGGGTAAACGTGTTCTTAAACTTGACACTTATTTCTTAATGTATGAAACGGATATGATTGGATGAGACACATTAGGTAAGTAAACTAAATAATGTAAAACAGCTGACAGACTGTGCATGAGTTGAATTCTACACTACCGTTCAAAAGTTTGAGGTCGGTAATATTTGTTAATACTCACCAAGGTTGCATTTATTTGATAAAAAATACAGTAAAAACTGTAATATTGTGAAATATTATTACAATTTAAAACAACTGTTTTCTATTTGAATATATTTTAAAATGTAATTTATTCCGGTGATGCAAAGCTGAATTTTCAGCATCATTACTCCAGTCTTCAGTGTCACATGATCCTTCAGAAATCTTTCTAATATGCTGATTTGCTGCCCAAGAAATATTTCTTATTATTATCAGTGTTGAAAACAGTATGTATTCAGGATTTTTGATAAACAGAAGTTCAAAAGAACAGCATTTATCTGAAAAAGAAATATTTCATAAAATTATTAATGTCTTTAATGTGACTTTTAATCGATTTAATGCAGCATTGTTGAATAAAACTATTAATTTCCTTCCAAAAAATAAAAAAATAACAAAAATAAAATAAAAATCCTATGTACCCCAAACTTTTGAATGGTAAGTTTATATTGAAAGTATAAGAATTTTAGTGACCATTTTATAAACAACTCAACTGTATCATGTAAAACATCCCTTAACATCCACCCTTGGAAAAATCACTGCAAATCATGGCCTCTTGTGGCTTTAGTTTACAAAATCACAACACTCAAAATATTTGTGGATCTCTGAGGCGAGTGAAGCTCGGCTCAACCTGAGCTCACTATAAACTCCCAGCAGCGCTACATCTCAAACCACCCAACAGCAGTCACTGACAGATGCCTGCTCCTATACACGCTCACAGCCTCAGGGGGGAATTCAGCTGCACACTCAGGGTTATCATTATTATCTTTAGCTAGTAATACAAAAAATTACCTACTGTGAAGACTTTTGTATACAGTTTTTAATGAATACCACCTATTATGACAGTGAAAACTATCTGCAAATGTATTTATATAAAATGTGAGCTTAATGAAAACTGAAGAAAAAAAAGAGAGAAAATTTTAGTTTTTGTTTTTTTTTCAATCATTGTTCGATGATGTAATTAAACTATGCATTGTGTCAGACATAATCAGCCAATAAGGCAAGAACTGCCTGTCTGATTGACAGGTGATCCAACCACATGTTCACTTCCCATATTTTCTGACAAGGTAACATGCATTATTTTAATGCTTTAAAAAAAAAAAGATGTTCAACAGCACAATTCCTGGTAAAAACAAAAACAAAAAACAAACAAACTACATTACCCACAATTCCGCAAAGAAACCTCCACCAATCATAGAATCGCGACACTCCCATGAAGCGCACTGAATAAATGTGTAAGAACTGCAAATGTTACAGTTTTCTCAAAAACGACTTAAATATTTGTACATATATATGCAGCTCAATACATCTGTTTAATGGAGCATTTACTGAATGAGCACTGAGCTGCATCCAACTGATTGCACTGTATCATGTTATTTATGTATTCTTTTCTTTTAATATGCTTTTAATTAGTTTTTATTACATTTTATTACATTCTAAATTAAATGTTTGTCTTATGCATCAGTTATGATGATCTTATGATTATTTTTAAATCTTTATGTAAAGAACGTTTTTAAATTACCATTGTATGTGCTATACAAATAAAAAAAACTTTTCCTTTTGCCATATTTTGCCATAAATAAGACTTACCTTGCCATATTTTGCAATAAACATAAAATACATTGCTTCTGTATACATGCTCAACATCTTTAAATCAATATTCATCCATCATTTTTAATTTGATTATATGATTTGCACTGCTTCATGGGATTGTAGTCCTTTCCCTCATTAAAAGCCACTAAATACAGTCTTGTATTTGTCTTTTTTCTGATTTCCAAATATATTTTTGCTCGTAATGTTGTGATTCACCTCGTTGCTGGTTGGTTTGTTCATGTCTTATAACTTTTTAATGAAGATCTTTTAAAAAAATCCCTACGGGAAAAACAAATGGGAAAAATAATCCGGAACCAAGGCAGCTGAAAAAGAGGACAGCTACTAAACTAACTCTCTGAAAATAAATAACAATTATGCTAAAAAAACAACTTTTAGATTAAATTCAAACTAAATGGAAATGGAAAATCCAAATAAAACTAACTAAAAACACACTGGCAGAACTACGTTTTAAGGAAGTGTGAGCCGATCAGGGATACCATGGCTCTAAAATGGGGTCAGGAGGGCCGTTCTTTCACACCTGGCAGAGCGAGTAAGCTTCCTGAGAGCTCTGGGCCAGAGAGCACATGCACTTTGCTTATTGATCTATGCCAGGTCTCCACAACCCCGCTGTCACAGTGTAAGACTCCTCTCAGCAGGCCAGCATTCACACACTGCAATTAATACGGCAGGTTGGGGTCCACTCGCGCAGTTTAAACAGGGAAGAAAGTCAGTAAAAACAACCGTGATGTTTGTGTGTGCGTGTTCAGCGCAGCCTCTTAGCTGATATGCCGCAGCGCTGTTTGTATACACACCTACGGCTTTCGCCCACCCATTGTGTTCTCTCTGCCACGAGAGGCTCGCAGCACTTCTTAAATTCAGACGGCGTTAAAATCATCTCAGCATTAACATGATGTAGGTGGTCTTGCTGAACCAGTACCTATCCATCCACCTCCGTCCCTTTCAAAGGCCTCGACAGAGCCCACAGTGACACGCTAGCTCTGTTCACGGCCCGTGGCGGTGGTGTGGGGGCTCACCTGCAACTCCTTCTCGCCGTACTTGGAGGGGTTCTTGCTGCCCTGGCTCTTCCTCCGCAGTTTCTTCAGCTCACCCTGGCATTTCTCCAGACTCTCTCCTTTGCTTTTGTGCTCCATCTGGTACTTCTTAAGAGCCGCCTTCAGGAGGAAAAACACAGGGACATTGTTGGTAAATGCAGAAATCATCTGACTGTAGCTACTGCGTTAAGAAAGACATGGGCGTCAAAGCCCACTAGTCAAATGTCATGTTCCAAAACACTCGCTGTCTGTTGTCTACTGCCCTCCTCTGAGCCACAGTCTTGAGTGAAATGGACTGATCTTAAACAGCCTACATAGACCGGAACTTTCTTAATGGTCACTAGTGTACAGTACACAGATAATGCTCCTGACAGAATTCACATAATATGACAATACAAATGCAATTATTCAATAATAATACTACTACTAAGATGTTTAAATATTATAATATCACAATACAGTTAATATAATACTATCATTAATAATAATATTGATAATAATATATTTAATATATAAATATTGTAATATCACAATATAGTTACTATAACAACAACTGTTGTTGTTGTTGTTGTTGGTGGTGGTGGTGTGTGTGTGTGTGTATATATATATATATATATATATATATATATATAAAATGTGATTTTTATCAGCACAGTCCTACAGACTTTTTCCACTCACAGGTGAATCTGACAATTAACCATTATTATTATTATTATTATTATTACTACTACTACTACTACTACTACTAATACTACTAGTATAATATAAATGCTTTTAGTACTAGATCACAATCAGTTGTGATATTATAACTGTCAGATTCACTTGTGAGTGAAGAAGTCTGGACTATACTGAAATAATAATAATCATCATCATCAACAACAACAATAAAATAAAAATTATTATTATACCATTATATAATACATTGTATATTTATACAAATAATAACATAAATCATCATTATTTTAGAATGTAAATGTTATAATATAAATTATTATTGTTATTAGAATATGAATTATAATCAAACTATCATAATTAAACTATCAAAATATTATAATTGTGAAATTGTGATGTTATCAGCGCAGTAATACGGACTTGCTCAACTCAATCAGACTTTAGCATGTTGCTAAGCTAATGTTTCCATAGTCTCGCGTAGCCAGACCTTCAGACTGACGGCTGAAGGTCTGGAATCCATGGCAGCTTACATTGGCCAAGGCCCGCCCATGAGGCCGTTTGATCACCAACTAATCACCATTCGTTTCGTTCATCATCATGCTTTCGGGGCGTGGAAATGTCGTCACAATAACAGACCGTGTGTAAAACTCTCGGACGTGTGTTAAAGATTCTATGCTGTGAACTTTACATTTTTCACATACTTCTGAAAATCCAGCGTTTAGTTGATCCTGATAAGCGCTCGTCGTCACAGTTGTAAACACGATGGCTTTCTTCTTTCGTGAGGGGGTTTGGCATCACGGCATCTTTGTTTCCAGGTGGAACGTTAAAGAACGCGACACGCACGTCTCCCGGAAATCCTGTATAATTCAACCAATCCGATGACGACTTCGAAACTCCTGAAGTGTTTCCACTTTTGTGTGCCATATGCATCAGACGTTTAGCCAACGGTCCGTGGGCGTGACGTCTGAGGCTGCGACTAATGATTCCACAACTAATTTTCTAATTTTGTCAGTATTTTTCAGTTGATAAAATACTGTACAAGTATCTTTACAATAAACATTTCACTTTTCACAATCAATACACAAAAAAATGTAAATATAATTAACTTGACATGGCACCTTAATGACACGACGCTCATGGTTTGAGATGCTGGAAAAAGTTAGATGTGACGCAACACCAAAAAAAAAAAACAAGGTCTGTCTGGTACATACTGTATATAAACTGAGCATCAAACCCCAGTCTCACACATCTGATTCATCTGTTGAGTAATCATCAAGTAAAGTGACTAAAGTGCACATTCCCAGTTCTGGGATTGTCTTCTCAAAGATGGACACTTGCGATGCTGCCTTACAGTTTGGCCAGAACATCTGAGAAGGCAGCATAGCTCTGCCAGCAACTGTTAAGAACAGCCTTCAAGTCAGGATCCCTTCATGATGCCTTCAAACGCGGTCTGGCCATGCGGTTCACTGGGGTCTGGAGCAGAGCTAAAGGTCTGGGGTTTCAGGGCAGTGCGTTCTGATGTCTGCAGAAGAAAGCAGCGAAGGTCTCCACTCCCAACCTCACAACATGGCTCACGGTCAAATTCTGGAGGCTGATACACTTGGCTGAGAATTTCTAGATATATGAATCTTCGCACATCCTACACAAGGTACGCTGAGAGAATGATCTCTAGACTACACGTCTATAAATAGTTTGGCAGCTCGACCAGATTCTTGCACAGCAGGAAAGTGTCTACAAAGACAGCGTTACATGTGAGTGATGGAGCAATCGCTCAATCTTTGGCGGGAGAAAGGAAGATTCTGCTTCGACAGCCATGATTCCCCTTTTCTCACCATATATGAATGATTTACAAGGCATTACAGGAATAAATAAAAATCAGATCTGACGGATCATGATTTCTCCTGGAATTCAAGCGATGGAGCGTGCGGCTGGTTAACTTCAGTTAACTTGATTTGCTTACTTGTCAAGCCTGATTTGTTGTGGGCAGAACAGAATATGCATTTGAAGCACTTTCTTCAGACTAACTAGTACCAAGTCAACCTGTTATTTTACTGTTAATCCTTATAAAATGGTGCTCCTATGGCGGAAGCACAAAATGGATATCATAAGAGTCATCCAGACCTAAATAGAAATCTCACAATGGACTCCGGAGCAGAGACTCGACGTGTTGCACAGAATGTGCGGACTGAGAGAAAAAAAGTGTGGTTTCCAAGAGGAACGACCGCAGACCGCTCTCTCCAGCGCTGAATAAGGCAAGACAGCAAGGCTTTAATTTTATCTGAATACAATGTGATGACAAGCGACGCCCAATCCCAGTCGCCCAAACCCCCCCAAATTAACTGCTCTACACAGCTCCTCTCCAACCCACTCAGTCTAAAGATATCTCTCTCAGCACTGCTCCAAACATACTTTAATCTGCCGCAAATTGTGTACTTTCATTTGTTGAAAATAGTGGAAACAGGAGTGATGGGAAAACAGGGTCGTTGCTATACAAGAAAACAAGACGTATTTCTACAGGATCTATGGGTGTGTTTGGAATGGCATACTAACTACTAAGAAAGAAGTCTGTGGTATATATACTGTGTAGTGAACACAATTTTTCTATGTTTATTTTTTCGTTTCTGTAGCTCCACTAGTTGTGTGTTTGAATCAAGGGAACACGTGTACTGATAAGTTGCTTTGCATAAAATAACATGCCAAATGCATAAATGTAAACTGTTTGCAAATAATATGCTACATTTGCCATGTGGAGCACGTAACCAAAGCAGAGTCAGCAATGTCATCCAATTTTTTTTTTTATATTCTTGGCTCAATATTTCATCAGACTGCCAAGATGACAAAATTTAACTAAAAAATGGCTAAATATCCATATTTACACTACAAAAGTTTGGCATAAGTAAGATTTTATTTTACTATTTTTTTTTTTTAAAGGGGTCATATGATGTTGCTAAAAAGAACATTATTTTGTGTATTTGGTGTGATGAAATGCGTTTATGCAGTTTAAGGTTCAAAAAACACATTATTTTCCACATACTGTACATTATTGTTTCTCCTCTATGCCCCACCTTTCTGAAACGCGTCGATTTTTACAAAGCTCATCGTTCTGAAAAGCGAGGTGTGCTGTGATTGGCCAGCTATCCAGTGCGTTGTGATTGGCCGAATACCTCAAGCGTGTGACGGAAATGTTACGCCCCTTACCATATTGTGATGTCGTGTCCCGGCCGAAGCGATGAGACAAAAACATTAAAAGCCATTATAAACGAGGCATTTGTCCCAGGATCAGGGAACAGTCCTCCGTAAAATGCATTGCTCACATCTGAATATTTAGCTTGAACTGTTCTGGAACAGTGTTGTAAATACAACTTAACCACTGATTTCTAGTTGTGTCCTCTTTTGGAAGGCACATTTGGGCAGCGTTATGCAAATCTTCCCACATCGTGACGTAGACATGTGGGGGCGTGTTTAAACGAGGCGTTTTAGGAGAGCATGGACGAGTCTTAACTTTTAAAAAGAATATCTCTTTGGGTTTGAGACTTTAGTCTTTGCAACTTTAGGGATCTTATCTATTCACAAACAGCTTGTAACACTCCAAAGAGAAAGGAAAACTTGAAATCGCATCATATGACCCCTTTACAGAAATAATATTGTTATTCAGCAAGGACACATTTAATTGCTCAAAAGTGACAGTAAAGACTTTTGCGTTGTTACAAAATATTTCTATTTCAAATAAATGCCGTTCTTTTAAACTTTCTATTCAAAGAATTCTGAAAACAGTTTCAACGACAACAACAACAAAAAATATTAAGCAACTGTTTTCAACAATGATAATAAGAAATACTTCTTGAGCAGTAAATCAGCATATTAGAATGATTTCTGAAGGATCATGTGACACTGAAGACTGAAGTAATGAGGCTGACAATTTAGCTTTGACATCACAGGAATAACTTACATTTTAAAATATATTCAAATAGAAAATAGTTATTTTAAATTGTAATAATGTTTTACATTTTGTACTGTATTTTTAATCAAATAAACGCAGCCTTGCTGAATATAAGAGACTTCTGGATAATTTCATTCCTTCTATGATTTAACAATTGTAAAGTCAGTCTAAAAGGCCATTCACAATCCATTTTACTTTCATAATCTCATGCATTTTCAAGTGAAATAGGAAACATAGAATGGTTTTATTCATTGGAAACCAAACGGATTATAAAAAGTGTGTGCGCGGAGAGTGTCTGTGTTGGTTGTTCCGATAGAGGAATGTGTATTACTAAAGTAGAGGAGAAGCACTTCTGTCAGTCTGTTAGGTTATCAGAAGGAGTGGGATGTGCTGTGGACTCACAGTCAGGTATCTCGCATCCAATTCCACCTTCTTCTCCAGCTCCGACAGCAGCTCGTTGTGGAAGCATTTCAACTGCAACAAAATGCAGAAAAAAATGCTTTAAGTTTGTTAAATTGGCTTTTTAAGAACCTTAAAACACAGATTTGTGCAGATTATACAACATACCCAGAAATGTTACGAGTTCAACACACTATCAATAGCATTTTTAGTATAATGTTGATAAGCACAGAAAATTAGTCATCCCTCAATGTTGTGGTTACAGTAACAACTACAACTGAGCATTCCAGAAGGTTTTATATCAGAAACGTCAAGGTTGTATATTTATTTTGCGGTTACATTCAGCTATCAGTTGAAATAGGTACTGCAGTCCAAATTGTTTCTCCCACCCCTCCTCTTCGACACTTACGCGGGTTGCCAGATTGAAGAAACGCAACAGGAACGAGCACAATTGACAATGGAAGGCGCCAATTTTGATTTATACAATGTATTATGCCTCTGTTCAGAGAGATTTTAAGGTCAGGTAGAATCTGCAATGTCTGACCCAGTTCGTTTTCCCGCTTCCATGGCTGCATTACGCTGTATTTTCCACCACCTGGCAACCCTGGGTGTTGAAATACTATTGGGTAAAATGGCAGTGGGCGTAATCACACAAAACAAAACAAAAACATTAGAATAACTGGCTGTAGCATTGTTTTTCAGAGAAAACTTGTTTTATAAATATCTGCAAATATATTATGGTATTTTTATGCTTTGATACAGTAAAAAAATAACACAGCACCTTTAATTATTCAGTGATAACATGTTTGTTATTTGAACTACAAACTTGTGTAAATCCTTTTTGTTTTATGTAATTCCTATGCGTGGAGTTTGCTCCATGTATACTGTGATTTACATTAAAATTCACTGGATTTAACTTGTATTGAACCTGCCAAGATTTGAAAAATTTTAATCTAATCTATGCAAAATAGATACTTTCATAAAGATGCAAAATGGACGGCGGTCAAATAAAGTACAGACCATTTCCTCTAACTGCACTTGAATCTGTCGGTGGACCTCTGCCATCTGGAAAAGCACATCCCCTGCAGAGAAGAGGTACAGACGTCAGTTAAGAGAGAGGACAACAGGAAATTGACTCAAAATCATGTGATTCAAGTGAGAACAAATGTTGAGAGGTTAAAGAGACAGTTAGATCGAGTTAGAGTAGAGTAGGCCAGAAAGAAAGAAAGAGGGAGAGAGGCAAGATAAATCCCAACGTGCATTACAACCATGCCACAGACGGGCAAACATAGGGACAATGACACGGTCAAAGACATTAAACACTGAGACACAGAAATTAACAACAGGGTGAAAGGGTGGAGAACAAAGACAGAAACTCAAAATATAAAGCATGTCAAAACAGGGTTTCAAAATTTCAGTGTATTAAAGGAACATTTCACAGAAAAATTAAAATTCTGTCCTTTTTACTCACCATACGCTGTTATTTTTCTGTGGAAAGATATCATGTAACTTCTGAAGGCTTTTATAGGGAGCTTGACAGACATGGTCACTTTGAACTGCACTTTTATAGAGAGGATTCCTCAGAAATTCTCTTTTTGTGTCCCACAGAAATAAAAACAACAGCATATGGGTTTGGAATGCCATGAAGGTCTGTAAATACTGACAGAATTTACATTTTTGAGTGAACTACTCCCTTAAACAGAACCAAAACAACTCTCCTAACATGACTGTAAATTAGAAATCGGTTTCATTTGTCTTTTTTCAAGTGCTCCTCCTGCAAGGATGACTGTCAGAATGTTGTGAAACTCATAGAAAACTAAAACAGGAAGAAAAAGGACTAAACAAAGAGAGGCCATGCAGCTGGTGGAAGTTGTGTTGTTTTTCATATACCTACATGCTGCTGCTTCTGAATATGCAATGCATTGTGAAGAAAGGAACAGACAGTGAGCAGAGCACAGAGGAGACCCGGTGAGACACTGTGAAAAGAACACACAGCAATGGAAGACAACAGCGAGCCGCCCTGACCTCCTCCCATCTCAGCATGGCAACCTAAAGTTAGGCGCCACAGAATGCCTCCAAGCACGGTGCAAAGCGGAGCTCGTGTTTGCGCATGCTTGAACACTTCATACGTGACAATTTAACAGTCAGTCCAGTGTAACAACACACATCGCTTGTTTACACCACAGACGCGTGATTGAAGAGCTCTCGCTGAATAGCAGAAGCATTGGGTTCAGAATTACAGTCTGTTGATTACTCTGAGAGAGGCTTCTGGAGAGATCAGTGATGACTAGTTTGACCAAAAATGAAAGTTCTGTCGATGTTCATTCATCCTCATCATGTTCCAAACCTATTTATGTTCTATCTTTCATGAAAGAGAAAATGAGATATTTAGGCGAATGTTCATGCTGCTCTTTTCCATACAACAAAAGCAGACAGTGGTCAGTAGCCTTCAAACACCAAAAGAGGAAAAACACTCAACCAAAATGGATTTTTTGATGGCCAATGACAATGTCTTGGAGAGCAGGGTGGCTGATGGCAGATGTAAGGCTAATATTTATGTTATTTAATTAAAAAATAGTATGCTGCTAAAAAGCATATTTATTTTACATATTAATTGAATTCAAAAGAAATAATTTGAAAATGAATCAATTCAAAAACATTTAAAATGGATGAAAATTAAACTGTAAAATAAACAGATTTATATTTTAGATAGGAACTTAAATTATTTTAGATAAGAATCACAAATTCTTATCGTAGCATTTTTCACAAAAAAAAAAAGTTAAAAACATGATTAAAAAGGTAGCTGTAACCAATAGTACACTCATTAATCTCATAAAAGCAGGTAATACTAATTTTACATACAGTAAACCGTGAATACGACATGGATGACATGAAAGGCTAATGCCAATCATTTAAAAAAAATGCCAAATACTGGCTTTCGACTACTAGAAAGTCCCACAAAAGTCCCATATTCCCAGTCTTCAAAAGCCATTTGATAGCTTTGTGAGAGAAACAGACCAAAAGTCATTGAATGAAAATCTTGCTCTCTGTTGTAGCAATGAAATGAACTTCATTCTAAAATTAATTTAGAATGTGTTTGCGCATGCTTGAACACTTCATACGTGACAAAGTTGTTGTATGACCTCAAAAGACTTGGAATATAGTGAACAAGTTGCACTGACCACTTTTATGAAGATTTTATTGATGCTGTTTTGTTTTTGACAGACTCTTGTTGTGTGGAAAAGAGCGGCATGAAGATTCTTCAAAATCTCTCCTTTTGAGGTCCATGGAAACTATAACAGGATTTGTAAATGTAAATGGTAAATGGGTGAACCATTCCTTTTTAGGTCATACAACTGTTACAGATTTAACAGTTTAAAGTAAAGAAAAACACACATAAATGAGCTTTGCAGTCTAAAATCATTCGGTCAAGCAGATATAAGCTTTACAGAACAGGAACAAAAAGACTCAGAACAGAGGGAACAGAGTACTACAATGACACAGACAACTGCACAGTTTGTTCTCTCGTTTATTCATTTCCATTCTCAATCCATTCCTCAAATGCAAGAAATTGCAAAATAATTCACACACTCCCATCATCTGAAGCTTATCTGAAACATTACAAATCAGCGAAACCTCAAATCACAAGAGTGAAACTGGCTGATATGCAATGCTTTTTATCTGTCCTGGGTAGTAAATGCTTTTAATAAAATGGTGGGTAATATTTGACAATATTCTTATATTAACATTAGGTATCTCTACCTAGCAGTGATCAGTTTTACAGCATTAATAATCTTGCTGTACTAAGGTTAATTTATAAAATGTAATATTAAAATGCACTAGCATATGCAGAAATTAACATTATTAAAGGTTGAATTATTTAATTATTGTTCATTCTTGGTTTAACATCTTACTGTGAAATGTCACCAAACAGTGTATTAGCGGAGTACACAGAAATCTCCATCCAAACTTTTGAGCTGATCATCAAATTGTTCATGGTGCGATTTACACATACCTCCATTTGTTTACAATTAAACTGAATCAATAAAAAAAAATTATAATAAAAAAAAAAAAATATATATATATATATATATTTAGAAAGTCAGAATTTTGTTACTTTAGCTACACTCCAGATTTTTAAAACCA
>NW_015555721.1:1308715-1309156 GCF_001515605.1 Sinocyclocheilus anshuiensis
TCAGTTAATTTGAATGGATGCGCAGCGCACCTGTGTTTGTGTATTTGGCGTAACGTGTTTCTAGTGTTTCTAGTGTCGACCCGCCGTCGCTTTCTCTCACTGTGAGCAAAGAGCGAGAGCGAGCGAGAGTCTTGCAAGTCTTGCATAATTGATGCGCTACATGTAAACGATATACTTTGTTGTTCCTTTGGAATTCTTCAGCTTTTAAGAACTGCCGGGTTTTCCTGTAGTAGACGGAACTAATGCGCAAACGACAATCTCATTGGCTGGGGTTCACCTATTATCGTCCCTGTTTTGATTTCAGTGAATCAGTTCAAGCAAACGCACACAACCTTATTAATATTCATGAATCCAGTAGCTCATTAATCCCTAGTGCGTTTTTATATTGTTCTTATTAGTAGAATTCGTATAATAATAATAATAATAATAATAATAATATCT
>NW_015555721.1:1310143-1313562 GCF_001515605.1 Sinocyclocheilus anshuiensis
AAAAAAAAAAAAATAAAAAAAAAAAAAAAAAAAATATATATATATATATTTAGAAAGTCAGAATTTTGTTACTTTAGCTACACTACAGATTTTTAAAACCATAAATACCACAGAATTGTGTGTGTGGGTTTTAGATGTTGCATGACACTTTAATGACCAAAAAAAATTGTGTTCACAACCCCTCTACATTGCGAGTAAATCACTCGCATATGCGACTAAATCTTCACTCTGGGCGACTAAATGATGTCACAGAGTTCCTTTGGAATTCTTCAGCTTTTAAGAACTGCCGGGTTTTCCTGTAGTAGACGGAACTAATGCGCAAACGACAATCTCATTGGCTGGCGCTCACCTATTATCGTCCCTGATTTGATTTCAGCGAATCAGTTCGAGCAAACGCACACAACCTGATTAATATTCATGAATTAATAATTTTTTTATATTGTTCTTATTAGTAGAATTCGTATAATAATAATATCTTATCAGTGTTATTGTTAGTTTTTTTTTACAGGAACACTGAATGACCAAAAAAAACAAGCACCAGTCCTAAGTTCATGGTTACCAAGTTTTAATTCTAATTATTAAACTTCTATTATTAAATAATACTTGATTATCATATTATAATGCTTGACTGACTGATATTAAGTATCTGTACTTTCAGATATTTAAAAAGCTGTACCATTTTACAAACATTATATATGTTTGTAAAATGGCGTAACATATATAGTATAGTATAGTATTTCAGTCTGGCGAGTAAACAAAAAAATATACTAGCCAATGGCGATTCAAGTGCCAAGGTATCCGTTGAGGGTTGTGTTCAGTTATTCTGACACATTGATATTCAAAATAATAATCCTAATGACTTCAGTGGCTTGATTGCAATTAATCTAGTGATTGAAACACACAGGTACATGGTGCAGAGTGAAGACGTTATGTCATCTCCTGGACAAACAGTGGCCTCACAGCATGGCACCTAAAGCGATTAAAGAGAATCAGCCGTGCTCAGGCTTACAAACTAAAGAGGTCTTTTGACTTAGTGCTCAGATCAATTAACAAATGCAGCACTTACGGCCTGCCACAAACACACAAATACACACAGGTCACTCCTCTTAGTCCTTAATCTGATTCTGTACACACACAGTTCAGGTGTTTTTTTTTTTGTTTTTTTAACCGAGCTGAGCAGGGGTCCTTTTCGATGAGATCATTTCCTGTTTATGTTTTTTCCTAATGTTGGTTACATTACATTGTGCAGTTTGTGACTTTAATTATTATTATTAAATAAAGTTTTTTATTAGGACAGTTTTATCACCCTGGCATTTTTGAGACAAATACACAAAACGTAATCCAGAAATCCAGAAAAGTTTCACTCATAAATTAAAAAAATCAAGCAGTGAAAAAGGTTTGTTAAAATATTTATGAGTAGTAGAATAATAATTAATTATTGATTACATACACTATACATACATTGTGAATTATGAAAATTAAAAAGTACATATTTATTTAATATTGAAATAAATAAGAAAGGGGACAGGGGTTTTTCTTCCACTTCAAGCACTGTATACACACACACACACACACACACACACACACACACATTACATACATATATATATATATACAGTGCCTTGCGAAAGTATTCATAACCCTTCATTTTTTTCACGTTTTATGTTGCTGCCTTATGTTAAACTGCTTTAAATTTACTTTTTCCACATCAAGCTACACTCCATACACCATAATGGTAAAGCAAAAAAACAGGTTTTTAACATCTTTGCAAATTTATTAAAAATAAAAAACTTAAATGATTCCATTGCACAAGTATTCATACCCTTATCTGGGACAGTTGAAATTTAGCTCAGGACTATTCATATTGCTTGTAGATGTTACTACACTTCGAGTGAAGTTAACCTGTGGCAAATTCAATTGAATGGATATGATTTGGAAAGGCACACACATCTTAATAAAAGGTCTAACAGCTGCATATCAGAGCAAAAAAAAAACAAGTCCTTAGGTCAAATGAACTGCCTGTAGAGCTCAGAAACAGGTTTGTGTCAAGCCACACATCTGGGGAAGATTTCAGAAAAAAAATCTGCTTCACTGAAGGGTCACAGAAGCATGTAGTCTCTGTTACCCTTAATGGAAGAAGTTTGAAACAACCAGGACTCTTCCTAGAGCTGGCCTCCTGGCCAAACTGAGTAGTTGATGGAGAAGGGTCTTGGTTAGAGTGATGACCAAGAACCTGATGGTCACTCTAGTTGAGCTCCATGATCATATGTGGAGATAGGAGAAATCTACAGAAGGACACACTCCACCGATCTGGCCAAACTCAATCCTCTCCTTAGTGAAGACACAAGAAAACACACTTGGTATTTGCAAAAAAGCACCTAAAGGACTCTGAGAAACAAGATTCTCTGGTCTGATGAACTGATGGTCACTCTAGTTGAGCTCCATGATCATATGTGGAGATAGGAGAAATCTACAGAAGGACAAACATCGCTGCAACACTCCACCAATCTTGGCTTTATGTCGGAGTGGCCAGACTCAATCTTCTCCTCAGTGAAGACACATGAAAACTCACTTGGATTTTGCAAAAAAAGCACCTAAAGGACCCTCAGACTCTGAGAAACAAGATTATCTGGTCTGATGAACCTCAATTCCAAGCATCATGTTTGAAGGAAACCAGCTCCGCTCATCACCTGAAGAGTACCACCCCAAAAGTAGTGTGCTGGTAGCAGCCTCATGCTGTGGGGCTGTTTTTCAGTGGCAGGGACCGAGGGACTCGTCAGAGTAGAAGAAAAGCTCAATGCACCAAACTATTAAGATAGCCTTAATAAAAACCCAGTCCAGAGCATTCAGAACCTCAGACTGGGCAGAAGGTTCACCTTCCAATAGGAAAATGACCCTAAGCACACAGCAAGAGTGGCTTATAGACAACTCTGTGAATGTCCTTGAGTGGCCCAGCCACAGCCTGGGATTGAATCCAATCAAATATTTCTGGAGAAACCTGAAAATGTGCCACCTTCCAACAGTACAATGACCCTAAGCACACAGCAAGAGTCAATTATAGACAACTCTGTGAATGTCCTTGAGTGGCCCAGCCAGAGCCTGAGCTTGAACCCAATCAAATATTTCTGGAGAAACCTAAAAATGTGCGTCTGCCCCCCTCCAACCTGACAGCGCTTGAGAGGTGAAGAGGGGAGGAATAGAATGGCAGATAATTGCCAAATGCTGATGAGCAAAGCTTGTCGCATCAAACAAAAAAAACTTGAGACTGAAAAGGCTAAAAGCTAAATATTTAGTTAAGGGTATGAATATTTTATGCAATGTACTTATTTCAGTTTTTTTTATTTTTAATAAATTTACTAAGTTGTGACTATTCTGTTTTTGCTTTGTCAGTATGGTGTATGGAGTGTAGATTGATGTGG
>NW_015555721.1:1313658-1314553 GCF_001515605.1 Sinocyclocheilus anshuiensis
TATATATATATATACACACACATATATATATATATATATACACATATATATATACACACATATATATATATACTGTATATATACATATTTTTGTATATATGTATATATAATTAAAACATGCTCATCAGAAAATGCATATGCAATCACTATATGTATAAACTGAATTTTTAAATTTTTTGTATAAATGATTAGTTGCTATGTAATAGAAAAAACAAACAAACAAACAAAAAAAAACATTGACCCAGACTCATAAAAACACTGTCACCACATCAACCATGCAATTTTGGGAGTGACTTTTTTTTTTTCATACTTACTTTACGATAATTTAGAGGATTAACTCCCGCATTTAAATGTCACTCCCAAAAACCCTCCAGTGTGCATGTGATAGAGCGGAGCTTCCTTACACAGAAACACAGACACACCCAAACCTTCCTTCCTGATACGTTACTGGAAAAGCTTCTTCCTCAATCCACCTTTAGATCATTTATTCACTTTGCAAGCAGACCTGAAAGCCTGATTTTGTTTGGCTCGAGTCAAAGTAGTCAAAGGAAACGAGGTCTGAGGCAGTTACCAAATTAAAATAAGTCAGCAAAATATTGTATATATAAAAATACTGATATCAGACCTTACATATGAGATCTTTGATCTGATATGTAGTTAAAGATGTGCAGCGAGTTTTTACAACAAAACCACACACCGAAAGCCTTTGAGAAAACGTGCCTCAGCTTTGATGTGTCTGACAGGAGCTCTTTGTATGCAGGTACTTTAAGCTCTTTATAATGGACTTGTGACATCCGCATTCTCTTTGCTTTGAGCACAGCTGCCTTCCTGACTGACAGACAGCAGGTCAGCGAGGAGTCACGGTCACTGCAGAGAGCTTGACACGGAAAGCCAG
>NW_015555721.1:1314667-1316319 GCF_001515605.1 Sinocyclocheilus anshuiensis
ATAAGTAGTGAAAGCAGTGAAGCAGGTTTGTTAAAACAATTGAAAAAATAAATCAGACAGAAATAAAAAGAACAATAATAATAATAATTATTATTATTAAAATTAAGACATTTTAATAGGGCAGCTTTATCACCCTAAACTTTTTGAGACAAATTAATTTACAATTATTAATATTAAATAATAATAATTATTATAATAATACATTTCTTAAACTTATTAATTTACAATTATTAATATTAAATAATAATAATTATTATAATAATACATTTCTTAAACTTATTAATTTACAATTATTAATATTAAATAATAATAATTATTATAATAATACATTTCTTAAACTTATTAATTTACAATTATTAATATTAAATAATAATAATAATAATAATAATAGATACATTTCTTAAACTTCATAAGTACTTAAAGTTTTATCACGCTGACATTTTTGAGACACACAATAAGCAAGCAAATAAATAAATAAACAAACAAACAAACAAAACAAACTCCCGACCTCCAGAAACTTTTATTCAGAAATGAAAAACTATCTCTATCCTCTGTCACAACCCGCAACGAGGGGTGAGCAATAGATACCTGTCAGAGGGCAGGTTCTCTTGGGAAAATCTGCGCCTGCAGTCTTGCATGTCTCTACTTGGACAGAAAACATGCGTGTGCATTTGGATCAAGTCCATCTAGTCAAATAAGTCGCCCTGTATTTCCTGTCCCAGGCTCACCTCGCCGCCTTCATATGCAAACATTTGTCAGAACATCTGAAGTGCAGAGGTGTCGTCACTAACAGAGAGCCGTGGGCAAACCCGACAGGCCGGACCAGTCTGGGAGGAGGAGGGCAGAGTGAAGCACTGACAACGGTCAAGCATGGAGCGCTGCAGGGTGCCATGGAAACAGTCGAAACGCTCAGGCTGCCAGCCAAACCCAGATTCTGAAGAACAAAATGGAGGACTCTGTGTATCAGCTTAACATAGATGCGTCAACTCCTTTATCTATTTGTACAGCGAGCAGATTACATCACTCCCCACTGTGCTGCAACTGACAAAACACATGCATCCCATGGTGCACTGGTGCATCCACTACATCAAACAGCACTTAGTTGTGTCACACTGTACTGTGTGTACCGTCCTCATTCACACATGCAGCGATTTTAATCACTGGAGGTCATCAAGTGGCTGTATTTTTGTTGTTCATAATGCTGGTTGCTCTAATACTACTGGTGCGTTTTAGGGTTAGGTGCATTTTAATGAAGTGAGCAGTTTTCTTGCTGCTTAAAATGTATATTATGCACCGGAAAGTGTTTGCATATTTGTTTGCAGCAGTGCATAATTTATCATATCAAGAACAGGATGAACAATTATTAACTCATGAATCGAACTCTCACAGAATGGCAACAATTCATGTTTTTATTATTTTCCTGTAAAATCACTCACAATTGGACGTGAGCCAATATTCTCTACGTTTTTTTAAACCGTAAAGTTGTAAATAAAATGTAAACAAAATAAAACTATTTCAGTCTTTAATCTTCAACATTTAATGTTAACTTCTATGCTATTTGCTATGCTGTGAATAATTCTAGATACTTTATTATCCCAACTGTTTAGATTTTTAGAATGTGCATTACCCCCCCCACCACCCCCCCACACACA
>NW_015555721.1:1316562-1327944 GCF_001515605.1 Sinocyclocheilus anshuiensis
TCTACAGGTAAAAATCTATAACACTATGTATGCTGCATAAAAATTTGGTTTGATTTTCACGTTGTTAGACAATTTGAAACACAATTTGCACACAAAACTGGCAAGCATACGAACTATACGGTGAAAATGCACTGTGAAGCTACTTATCAGCACAATCTCTTGCGATGCAGACATTTATGAAGCCAAACACATACATCCCATTATTTTCTGCACACAGCTGCAGCTCTTTCATGAAAGCACAACACGAGCCTGCTGCTGCTGCTGAGACCACTTCAGGAGCATCCAATCCTGCTCCTGAAGGCCCATCTTCCTGCAGAGTCCAGCTCCAGCCACAATTAAACACTCCTGAACCAGCTAATCAAGGTTTTCAGGATCACCAGAAACTTCCAGGCAGGTGTTTTGGAGGTAAATGTGCAGGAAGGTGCCCTGCAGGAGCAGGACTGGAGATGTGTGAAACCAGCCAACAACAATCACACACGCTCACCTAGAACATCCTCTCTCTCTTGTAGAGAAGTCTGATTCATCCGAATGAGACTGTTTGATTGGATTATTCATTTTAAATTAACTAATTCAAAAAAATTGATTCACTGATTCACAGTCATCATTACCATAGTTAGCAGAAGACTTATTGTAGCGAAAATAAAACAAAACACATTTAGTTACATAACAGTTCTTTTACCATTTTGCCTGCAGTTACTCAAGAGTGCTTTTGTTTTAAATGTATAAATTTATGTATTCAAGTTTGGAGCAGTGATCCTAATTTAAAAACAATTGTTTTTTTTTTTTTGTTGTACCAGATAAATACTGCTCTTGAATTGCAAATCATGTGATTTATCATTTATCATCTGTTTTATCATTTGCCTGTCTTAGCTAGTTTCAAATATACTTAGCTATTATTTGTTAGTAGCAAAACGCTGCTTACTGACACACACACACACACACATTAGATATCGCGCAGGAGCAAAGAAACTTGTTAACGCTGCCCCACAACTTTTATTAATAACAGTTTAAATACTGAATCGCTACGTTATATTTTCCAGCAATGTGAGGATAAAATCACTGTTTTTGAAGTAAACTCTAAAAAGAGAAACGCACAGACGCGCATACACGAATCATGTGATTTATCATTTATCATCTGTTTTATCATTTGCCTGTCTTAGCTAGTTTCAAATATACTTAGCTATTATTTGTTAGTAGCAAAACGGGTAAATATAAATACATACATGTACATAAAAGTATTGTCATTTCATAGCACAGTTCATATCTTAGTTATTTTACTGTGTATATACTATAATAAGGAAACTGTCATATTCCATGGACCATGGTACACATAACATGGTAATCATTACAAGATACTTCAAAGAATATTATAATATTAACATGGTACCAAAAACATGGTAATACCATAGCACTTAAAAGTCTGATCAATTTAGTGACTTAGAAGATAGAAGAAAAGACGACTTTCAAAAAGACGCCAATAGAATAAGGCCCAATCCAAATTCGATTTTATACCCCTTCCCCTTCCCTAGGGGTGAAAATATTCCCCTAAGAATTGGGACACCACTACTATGCCGTCACATGTCATCATACGTCGTCTAGCTCCTACAATACACACACCTATACTGGTGTGCATTAGAGCCTTTAATTATCGTTCTATATTACTGCGCTGCTTACTGACACACACACACACACACATTAGATATCGCGCAGGAGCAAAGAAACTTGTTAACGCTGCCCCACAACTTTTATTAATAACAGTTTAAATACTGAATCGCTACGTTATATTTTCCAGCAATGTGAGGATAAAATCACTGTTTTTGAAGTAAACTCTAAAAAGAGAAACGCACAGACGCGCATACACGCAACTTTCATCTCTCTCTCTCTCTCTCGAATTGGCAGTATTTCAGAAAAAAGTTTAGCAATTTCTAATTATTGGGGGGACTAGCCCCCCTCAATGCCTACGGTGGTTATGGTCCTGATCAGACATGAAAATATGTTGTGGCACTATCGTGCAGCAAGTAATGATATGACGTTAGCAAATTTTAGCGATTTTTTGAAAATATTTCTTTGAGTAACATGACCGTAAATATGAACTCACGATTGAATGTAACATAAAACAAATGATTACTTTTGTGTCTTTTTGTTCTCTCGGGCAGCCATGTTGCCGCTGAAGCCGGTTTACGCTGATTTGAAGGGCTATCTGGCCCTTACCCTACCCCTCCGACCAAAAGAGAATCGAGACACCCCTACCCCTTCCATGAATGCGCGAAACAGAGGGGTAGGGGAAAGGGGTAGAATTGGGATTGGGCCTTACATGCATGTGTATGTGTGTGTGTGTGTGTGTGTGTGTGTGTTTGTGCACCTGGTATTCCCTACGTTATGGGGACCAAATTTTGAGCTTGTGGAGACATTTTTTGGTTCCCATGATGAAAACAGCTTACAAATCACACAGAATTAAGTTTTTCTCAAAATCTAAAAAGAGCAGAAAGTTTTCTGTGAGGGGTAGCTTTAGGTCTAAGGGGATAGAAAATACAGTTTGAACAATATAAAAAATATTTTGCCTATGGAATATCCCCATAAAACATGGAAACCAAACGTGTGTGTGTGTGTGTGTAGTCCAGGTAAAAGAGACCAAATATCCCCAAAAGAATAGTAAAACCTTAAATTAAGGTTATGGGACAGAATATAAAGTTTGTACAGTATGAAAACCATTGTGCCAATGGAAAGTCCCCATAAAACATGAAAACCCAATGTGTGTGTGTGTGTGTTTGAAGAAGGGCGGTTTAATGATATAAATAGCTGGAGATCAGCCATGTCAGGTCAGGGATCCTGTCCTACTGGCCCAGTAAAATCTGCCGTGACTTCTTCACCTCAGCATGTAGGACAGTTTCAGTGCTGTTCAGAGACACAGATCACTGAACTCTCCAATGACAGTTCAGCTGAAGCCAGCAAACTAGAAGGAGAGCAAAACCCCAATCTAAAGGCAGAAAAACAGTCTCTTGCACAGCTTTAGAGAAAAATACTACAGTGTTTTTCTGTAATCATTAATATACTCTTATATAATACATTGGGATTTATAGAAGATATACTTAATGGCATAAATATGTAAGTAGTACCATGGTAAAATCAATAAAATAATCATTCAGTACCATGGCTTGAAAATAAAGTACTGCATACAATATCATTCCAACAAAAACAGAAATGTACATGGAATTCCTGTGGTTTTTCAAGGGTTTTATGATTGTGAGCACATCTTTGTGCTTGTTTGTGTGTGTATGCGGCTTTGTTCACCATAAGAAGCTTCAGGATTTGAGGATGGGGAAAAGAGGGGAAAGAAAGAGGTGGAGATCAGAGAGTCTGTAATCCTGACAGACAACACAGTGTGTGAATGTAGCCATTAGAGCTGACAGGGATGCTGCTTACACTCCAAACTGCAATTTTTGGCAGATCTGGCAGTGAAGGGCAAGTGTGAGGGATCCTCTCGGCACAGCCTGTGCTCCTCAGCTGACGGGAGGTGGAAACGCTATGATAAAGCTAATGTGAGATACCAGGGCACAAGAGCATACACCTGCTGGAACGAGCTTGAGACATGAGAATATAACTGAAATACACCAATGAAATTCAGTGGCTTCATCGAACCACACACACTCATTCTCTGAATCAACCTGTTCTTTGCAGAACCTTCTCCCTGCCTTGTTGTGATGTGTTTGACGCAGAGCACTGATTGATCCAGATGACCGCAGATCTGTCTTGACAGGAATACACCAACACAGCGCAGTTTAAAGGCCAGGGGCTGTGGCATTTTATTGTTTTCTCTCTAAAGTCCACTCATAATAATTTAGCTTTACTTTAGTTTATAATGTCGAACCTCTGACTCTTGATCAGTCTGTTTCTACTATTGTACTGTATAAAAAGTCTCTAGCAACACATTTTACTGATGTAAAATGTTAAATTTAAGAAGTTTAATGTTCATCAATGCTGCATTTATTCGATAAAAAATACAGAAGAAAACTATAATATTCTAAAATATTATTGCAATTTAAAATAACTGTTTTCTATATTGTTATACTTTAAAATGTAATTTTTTCCTGTGATGCAAAGCTGAATTTTCAGCAGCCATTACTCCAGTCCATTACTCGGTCACATGATCCTTCAGAAATCATTATAATATGTTGATTTATTATCAATGTTGAAAACAGTTGTGCTGCTTAATATTATTTGTAACCTGAGATACTTTTTTTTCAGGATTCTTTGGTAAATAAAAAGAACAGCATTTATTTAAAATAGAAATCTTTTGTAAAAGTATACAGTACTGTTCAAAAGCTCGGAGTCGGAGATTTTTTTCTGTCTTTTTTGATACTAATTAATTAGATTAATAGATTAATACTTTTATTGAACTAAGATGTGTTAAATTGATAAAAAGTGATAGTAAAGACTTTTATTGTTAGAAAATAAATGTTTTCAATTTTAAATAGGCCTAAACACTGTTCTTTTTAACTTTTTATTCATTAAAGAATCCTGAAAAAGTATTGTAGGTTCTATTTTCAACATTGATAATAAATTAGCATATTAGAATGAATTCTGAAGGATCAAAAATAAAATCTTAGTATATATCATACTATTAATATAAATTAAATCACTTTTACCACTGATGACTACACTGACCTCTTATTTGCTAAAAAGTAAGAAAAACATTCTGTCTTCCATGAAAGATCAGGATAGGCAAAAAAAAAAAAAGCAAACGAAAGCAGGCACAAAAAGAAAGGAGATAATATAATAACAGCAATTGAGAGGAAGCCATCTCTGTAATAAAGCACTACAGGATGAAAAGCAGAAAGCCTCTAATTTCATGGGGCTACAGAAGCTTATTAACTATTCCAGCTCTGAGCTCTATGAAAGCCATGCCAGACGCAACATATACACAGCATGGATCAAGACACTCGGCACATATATGCCAAGACAGCAAATCAAGGGCAAGGTGAGGGAGTGCGTGTGGGCCCTCGTTCTCCCAGCATGCATTGCAGCTCTCAGAAATAGAGCAGGAGAAAGCAGGGCTCCTGGGACCGAGGCACAGGGCTAATAAAAGAGCTCCACTGCTCTCATTCCGATAGGCCCAGGTGAGAGAGAGAGAGAGAGAGAGAGAGAGAGAGAGAGGCTGTCAGAAGTTATCACAGGACTCTGTCTATGTTCCATTAAAAGAAGTGACTGAGCAAAACACTTTCCCTCCTAAATAAACAACAACCCTCCTAGGCTTGCTAGCATTTACTAGCGCCATTAGCCTGCTTCCTCTCTGATATATGTGAAACATCAAAAATATAAATTACAAATAATTACAAGTGCTTAATTGTTTTTGCAGTGCTTCAATCTTAAAAATAAAGGTTTCAAAGTTATTTTTTTGCAGCGGTGCCCCAGAACCACCATTTCGGTTCCACAAAGAACCTTTCAGTGAACAGTTCTTAAAGGGGTCATATGATGCGATTTCAAGTTTTCCTTTCTCTTTGGAGTGTTACAAGCTGATTGTTTCCCCTTTCGGGCTTGAACTGATGGTAAAACTAATGACATTATTTACTGTCTTTACATTTATTTTGAAAGATGAAGCTTGCGATTATGGTAAGGGGCGTTACATTTCCGACGAGTGCTTGCGGTGTTCGTCCAATCACAATGCACTGGGTCAGCTGGCCAATCAGAGCAGACTGCGCTTGTCAAAGGAGGGGGCTTTGTTGAAAACGATGTGCTTGAGAGAGGCGGGGCATAGAGGACCTACAATAATGTACAGTATTTGAAAAATAATATGTTTTTTGAACATTAAAGCATGTCAACATATTCTGTTACACCAAATACACAAAATAATGATCTTTAAAAAAGCATCATATGACCCCTTTAAAAGAACCATTTTTATTAGTGTGAAGAAGATTTTAATAATCTAAAAAACCTTTGTGGAATGAAAAAGTTCCAAGGATGTTAAAGGTTCTTCATGGAACCACTGATGCCAATAAATGTATTGACCACTGATATTACAATGAATGGGAAACATTGGAACACCCAATATGGCAGCTCTCGCCTTCTAAATAAAACAGCCAATCGCTAATGGACCCTTTTCACATTTCCGGGATTCTCAGAATCAGAAGTCATTGTAGGGTAAACTTATATATTGGTGAATGAAAACTATTATAAAAAGAATTGTATTATAAAAAAACAAACACATAATCTCTAGAACTGCTCTGAGAGTCACTTCATTTGCATTTTACAGTTTCTTTTGAGAAAAACTATGGTCGTATCATATACAAACAGAAACCTAAAGGCTTCACAGCAACCCGTCAAAATAAAAGTTTGGTTTAACTTTAAAGGGGTCATATGATGTTGCTAAAAATAACATTATTTTGTGTATTTGGTGTAATGAAATGTGTTTATGCAGTTTAAGGTTAAAAAAACACATTATTTTCCACATAGAGAATAAAAGTTACGCCTTCTTTCTTTGCGTGATGTAGATATGTGGGGGCGTGTTAGAATGAGCCGTTTCAGGTAGGTGTGGCTGACTCTTAACTTTTATAAAGAATATCTCTTTGGATTTGAGACTTTAGTCTTTGCAACTTTACAGATCTTCTTTATGCACCAAGAGCTTGTAACACTCCAAAGAGAAAGGAAAAATTTAAAATCGCATCATATGACCCCTTTAAGAAAATGTAACAGAAATATTATTAATGTAATGATAGTACTACTACTACTACTAATAAAATTATTATTAAAACATTATTTTTTAAAGGAATACTTACCAAAAAATTATTTACCAGAATTTATTTAGCAGAAAAATTTAAATGCACAACACAGTATTTTTGGACAAAAATAAATAAATAAAATAATAATAAATTATTTGTTAATAAAATCAATTAATTAGAGATGATTTTGATTATTAATATTTAATTAAACCATTACAATGAAATCCAGAAAAATTAATGGAAAACAGCATTTGGTAAAAATAAAACTGAATTTGAGAAAACATTTCATAGGGCCTTAAAATGTGCTTTTTGTTAAACTTTTAATAAATTGCTGTTTAATATTGTACGTTTTATGATTTAAATTAATTACACATTATTTTTGATTAAATTAATAGAATCCTCAAAAATTAAAACGGAAAACACCGAATTTGGGGAAAAATAAAACCGTTTTATAGGGCCCTAAGTAATCCATTTTTATATATTGTCCAGAAATATATACAGAAATATACAGAAATGTCTGTCATGTATTTTCCCCCCAGGAGCTGCACTTGCATGACTGAAAATACTGTAGCTACCTGAGATTGTTCCCAAGATTTACAGTGCTTGCCTTGAAAGGGACTTTGGTGGTGGATGCATTGCCAAGGTGTTCTGAGCTCACAGATGCTAGCCTTAGCAACTACTATAAAATGCGTTCTCAATCTTCTCAAAGTAACCGCAGGAAGCGTTCGTGGATCTCTGGGGAGCAAAATGTGTCATTGAATTCTTTCTGCATCAATATCTCTGAACTAATTCACTGGCCACTCGACCTAAACCACTGGGGGAAGTGCTTTAGACCTGACAGGAAATTAAAATGGCATATCATCACATCATTTGCCACTCAGAGGGGCGTAAATGCTGATGAGTCCTAATTATGTAACAGTTTTTGCCCATTATAGGAATGGGCTCAGAAACTATCTAAAAAATACATCTCAGCAGCCTCTTTTCACATTTAAATGATCAAAATCCCTCTGAGGCAAGTTCACTCGGCCAGCCATCTTGACACAGCTATTTTCTATCTAGTCTATATCATACTTCAAATCATCGATAAAAATGGTATAATAAATGTAGCTTCTTTAACTGAAATTATGGTTAAAAACTTTGACAGCAATAAAGCAGTGCCTTTATTAAGGCTCTTTTAAATGAAAGGTGGGACTTTCATTCTGTCTCTGGTACTTTACTGTTTTAAATATCTAGTTGCCATAGAAACACTCATATGAGAAACCATTCAAAAGATTAAAAATGAAACTTTCCACAAACGTCAGTCGCTCTACTTAAAAGTTCCATTTTAAAAAGTTTGCACAGCATTGTTAAAGGCTATTCTTCTTCTTTTAGTCATGTCTTCTCTCCTCAGGAAGTTTCTTTATGTCAGGCACAAGAGTCAGGTTGAGTTTACAATAGCTCATGAATATTAATTAAGGCGTCTGACATTCTGATTGGCTTAAAGGTTTGTGACCGTTCAGTCCATTGGTGAATCAACAGAATGGCTTCTGGTTGGTCATTCATTGTTTTATGCATCTAACTACATCTGACTGCTTCAACGCCAGTTTACTAATATAAGTCATGTTTGGTTTCTAATTAATTCTAAATGATCAAATACTAAGATTTAGTGTTAAATTACTTCACTACTTTTCAACAGTTCATGCAAATTTACTTTTTTTTTTTTTACTGAAAATAAGGTAGGATCCAGAGTTTGTCCTCAGGCGTACAGCTGGAAGGTTTATGCAAGTAAATATTAAGAGACGTATAACGGTGGTGCTGTTAGTATGGACGACGTCAAGCTGTTGTGGCACGCTGTGACGTGATGCATCATCAGGCTCTTGTGTAGACACGGTGTAAGGCAGAACGTAATACAAATTTGATTAAATCAGTCAGTTATAATTTATCTGGAAACTGAAACTGAATATTTAAAAAGAATAGACATGAACGATAATTATTTCATTTATCACATCAAACGGAAGCCTAACATCAAAACAACATCTAGATCTGAATAAAAGAGCGAGAGGCAAATATCAGCGCACTTTGTTCTCATGGTAATTGCAGTTTTCCATGCAAATTCGCCAAATTATTTTCTGTGGCAATCAACACTGTGCCATAAATGCCGTTTTCAATATATAGTTCACCCAAAAATGAAACCTGGTGAAACCTCAGGCCATCCAGGGTGTAGATGAGTTTGTTGGAACAGATTTGGAGGAATTTAGCATTACATCACTTGCTCACCAATGAATCCTCTGCTGTGAATAGGTGCCATCAGAATGAGAGTCCAAACAGCTGATAAAACATCACAGTAATCCACAAGTAATCCACACGAACACAGTCCATCAATTAACACCTTTTTAAGTGAAAAGTTGCATATCCAAACAAATCCATCAAGATGTTTTAACTGTAAACCGTCAATTCTGACCAAAATACATAATTCATAATTCATAATAACATTTCCTCCAGTGAAAAAGTTGTCCTCTCACATCAGAATCCACTGACATATTTGTTTAATTCTATTTTGGACTGCTCTTGCTTGATGGTGATTGATCTGTGCACATTTCTCTGTGCACGATTCATACAAGACTTTTATCACTATATAAAAAAGCAATATTATAATTAGAGGACTCAATAGAAACAACTGAAATTAAAAACATCTTACTGATAGTTTTGTTTCTTACAAACATGCAGCTTTTCGCTTCACAAGATGTTAATTGATGGACTGTGTTTGTGTGGATTACTTGTGGATTATTGTGATGTTTTTATCAGCTGTTTGGACTCTCATTCTGACGGCACCCATTCACTCCAGAGGATCCATTAGTGATCAAGTGATATAATGATACATTTCTCCAAATCTGTTCATCTACTCATCTACATCTTGCACAGCCTAAGGGTGAGCCAATTTTCATGTTTTGGCAAACTATTCCTTTTTCTCAACACCAGAACTTTCCTTTAAACGTGACGAAACACCAAAACAGTGGTGAGAAAATGCAACGTAACCTTGGTAAGCATACGCCGTGTTGTGATGTGTCGTCTATGTGCAGTCCAACCACTGTCTGCTTGTGTAAGGGTGAGAGTATGCCACAGTGATGTAATGCAGTAAAACACAGAGAAAGAGATGTGGTGGTGGGAGGATATGAGTGGGAGGTGGTGACAGGGGCATCATTATCCTAAACAAACCAGTGAGCGTGGGAGTGTATGCGAGAGGGGGAGGAATAGTGTGTGTGTGCGCGCACTCCCTCATGCCTCACTTTCAGATGAGAATGAGCGCTCTCCACTGCAAGCACTTTGTGCATCCAAGGACACCATATACGAAGGCACGATATTTGCCCAGACTATGAGTGCGCGACTATATTTATGCAAGTGTGTGTGTGTATGTGAGAGAATGTGTGGCGTTTAATGCGAGAAATATCAGAAAAAACAGCAAGGAATGAAGTGAGAGAGAGAAAAGCAGGAGCGCATGTAGGCGGAAACCATTTACAGTCTGTCTCAAAGCGAACCCCCATGGCTCTCTCACCGAGAAAGACAGACACACAGCACTGCAAATTGCCCACAAGAATATAGTGTTCCACCTCACGGCACGGGACATCTCCTATCCAAAACAGAGATAAAGCCGTTTGTCACTAAACGACACGTCTTGCATTTCAGCTCAGCGTTTGGCAGGGTAAAGGAACCCCGTCATTATCCCGTGGGTCGGCGGTCACAGCGGTGCTGTAGTGCATCTGCACTCGTAATGGCCAGTTTATCATTTCATAAAGTATGACGTGACACTCTGATATGTGTGTTTGAGTTGGGCCTGTTCTCACGAGCAGGTGGAGTCCTGTTGTTGACACGGGAGAGGATATAACCTTGGGCGATTCCTCTGGGAGAGACTCGACAGGAAAACTCAAATGAGGTTTAGGTGTGGGCCACGAGGCAAAAAAAGATTAGTTCCCACTCTTATTTCTGATTGGATGAGCTGCGTTTGAAGCCGCCGACAATGCTGATAAATGCACACCTGTGACATTTGACCAGCAGAGGAACTAAATGTCACAGATTGACCTCTTGGCTCAACATAAAGAATATAAACATCAATGCTTTGCATTAGGGATGTCAAAAGTAGTAGCGTTTTGTTATCAATTTGATGCTAAATAAAAAAAAAAAATGAAAAAAGTATACAAAAAGGAATGATACCAGTGTTCCTGCAGTTTTGGTAATAAAATGTATCATCTCAATGATGACTTATTGTTTGTGGCTGGATAATTTTAGTTAATATTAACAAACTTGCGCACAAAGTTTATAAAACTAATTTACAGCTCAGTTTAATTAAAGACCTGCTTCTCAGTCAATCTCTGACACCATCAATACCGTATTATTAGTTTTATATCTAATAACCATGCTGAAGACTAAGCCAATTAATTATTTTTATATTACATGTATTTACTTACATTTTTTCTGTTTCTCAGTGGTTTACTAGAATACTTGATACTACCATTTACTGCACTTGAATAATTACTTGATAACTTAAAAGACTTAAAAGACATATCTGAAGGCTAATTTAAGGCCATCATTTTAATTAAACATGTTCATGTTTAAATTAGTGTTACATTTTTAAATTGAAAATTTTATCAATTAATTTAAACAATTAAATTCTTTAAAATGTAGTATTTCT
>NW_015555721.1:1328019-1340338 GCF_001515605.1 Sinocyclocheilus anshuiensis
TATATATATATATATATATATATATATATATATATTCTGTTGAAAAGAAATACTACATTTTAAAGAATTTAATTGTTTAAATTAATTGATTTTGAATTGATGAATTTTTTTTTTGCTGTGGTATAATAAATTTGGTGTAGATAATTGTGAATTTTGACTAGTACTCAGCCCTATTTTGAACTTTTCGAGCTAGTGTTATTTTAGTATTTATATGCTATTATTAGCATTTTTTCCAGTTTAATTTACTTTAAGTTTTAGTAATTTTTTGCGTTTTTTGTTTTTTTTTAATATAAATAATATTAGTTCTTTAACTTAAACTTATATTTCAGTTAGTTGCCAAGGCAACATTTCTCATATTTAAATTCTTTAAGTCTTTAATCTTACATTTATATTTTATTTTAATACTGCTTTATTTCAATCAACAAAAACTATTCTTAATTTTAGTTTTGGTTAAAGGGATAGTTCACCCAAAAATTTAAATTATGATTTACCCCATGATTTACTCACCCTCAAGGCAGGTGTATATGACTTTCTTCTTTCAGACGAATACAATCAGAGTTATATTTAAAAACGTCTTGGCTCTTCCAAGCTTTATAATGGCAGTGAATGGGTGTTATTTTTAAATAGTCCAAAAGAAGTCCAATAAAGCGCATCCATCCATAATAAAAAGTGCCTCACACGGCTTTGGGGGTTAAATAAAGGGCTCCTGTAGCGAATCGATGCAATTTTGTAAGAAAAATATCCATATTTAAAGGTTTAGTTCACCCAGAAATGAAACTCTGCGTAATCAGCGTTGTTTACGTTCAGGATAAAGCGCGTACATGCTGAACGTAAACAACGCTGATTACGTTCTGAGGTACTCTCCAAAATGGTGGAAGACGGTAACTCGTGGACAAGAATTATTGAATGAATTATGTTATTATTGTTTTCTTTGTGCACAAAAAGTATTCTCGTAGCTTCGTAAAATTACGACTGAACCACTGATGTCACATGGACTATTTTACCGATGTTCTTGCTTCGTTTCTGGACCTGGGAACATTGCAGTTGCATTGCTGGAGGGTGAGAGAGCCCTCAGATTTCATCAAAAATATCTTAATTTGTGTTCCGAAGATGAACAAAGGTCTTCCGGGTTTGGAGCGATGTGAGGGTGAGTAATTAATAACAGAATTGTCATTTTTGGGTGAAAATTTTTTAAATGGTAATCTCTCGCTTTTGCTAACTGTCCTCAAGTGTTCACAATAGAATGCCGTTCCAGTGGATGACTCTAGAGCATGACATCACATCCTGTTGCCCATATTTGTTGCAGGGTAAGGTGCTACTCTAATCACACACCTGAAACAGCTAATCAAGGTTTTTGGGTTCACTAGAAAATTATAGTCAGGTGTGTTAGCAGACGGAGAGCAGCCAATTCAGATCTTCAGGATTGAGCACTCCTGCTCTAATGCATAATGCATGTGCTTTTGTTCTTGAGTAATGAATGCATGCATGCACACACTCACTCACTCACATCACTTAATCAAAGCAGAATGACTCATTGTGACACTGCTGACGAACAATGGCACAGGTTCTCACAAACCACACCTGCCCATTATCTACATGTAACTGCATTTGAAAATGACAGTGCAAAACAGCCATCAGTCAACTACGTTTTTAGTTTTGTAACACACACACACACACACACACACACACACACAACATCTTAACTTATCATGCATTTAAACAATGAATGTTTGGATTTAAGTTAAAAGGATAGTTCACCCAAAAATTTGGTCATCATTTCCTCGCCCTCAAGTTATTACAAACCTGTAAAAATTCCTGTCAGCTGCTGAACACAAAAGATGATATCGTGAAGAATGTTGGTTACCAAACAGTTGACGGTAGCCATTGACTTCCATAGTATGGAAAAAAACTATGCAAATCAATGGCTACCATTAACTGTTTGGTTACCAGCATTCTTCAAAATATCTTCTTTTGTGTTCAGCAGAAGAAAAAAACTCATACAGGCTTGGAACAACATGAGGGTGAGTAAATGATACAGCCTTTTTGAATTTACCATGGCAGCTGCAGTTTCAGCCAAAGCTTCTACAATCAAACTGTGCTAACTTGATTCCATCCGCTGTTGTCAAGTAAAAATAAGTAAATGAATAAAAATCTCAAGTGTCTTATACTGTACTGAATGTGATCCCAAATTAATTGATTAATATTTTACAGGAACAGTAGTAATTATTTGTGGTATCTTGGCAGTAACTATGGTTACCATGGAAACTTTTTTAGCAAGGGTTGGTATTAATTACCACCAGTGTCATCAAATATGAAATTTAAACTAAAAGATAGAAGGTATAAATTTAATATTGTGGGAAAAATACTATTCTTTTTACACAAATCTTGTATATAATATGTTATTTTGCTGAAAATCTATGGTTACCATAGCGCATTTTTGTATGGGAGTGTCTTTCACACATCACAGATGATTTGTTGTGTGTATATGAAGTGTAACTCGAGAGGGCCGCATTGTGTTGTATGTCCAGGGGGTCTGTAACTGAGGCTGAGACTCTCTCTGTGATTCACTCTCAGTCGGAGTGAGAGAGTGGGATTCAAGTGCTAATACCTTTTGCAAGTTCAAATGAGAGGTGAACCGCACTGTTGATTGCGTTATACATGAGGGGGAGTTTACTCCGCCTCTGTCCAGGAAACTCCCTGTGGAAATGAAATAACGAAGATGTGCCTTTCATGTCCTGAGCAACAGCTCTAGCGTATGTGACACTCCTGACCCAGTGCGATTGATATGAGCCAATTAAATTCACCGCATACTGCATTCCCATTTCAAACAGCATTTATACCACAAAAAGGACAGCTTATGCAGACATTTTGTAATGTCATAATTAAAGGCATAGTTCACCCAAACATGAAAATGCTGTTTCATTTAATCACCCTGATTTGGTTTCAAACAAGACTTTTGATCATCTTCTAAACACAAATGAAAATATTTTTTAATGAAACTTGAGAGATTTCTTTCCTTTCAAACAGCTTGATTCATATGGATTTATTTTTACAATCTTTATGAAGTTTTGGTGTAATGGGATTTCAATAGAGGGACAAAAGTCTCAGTTTTCATTAAAAATGTCTTAATTTGTGTTTCAAAGATGAATGAAAGTCTTATAGGTTTAGAATGACATGATGAAATCATGACAGACGTTATAACTGAGTAACTTAAATTTCAGACGCAATACTGTGTTTGTTTTTGCACAGCCAATGAAAACCGTTCCAAACAAAGTCAAAGTGTAATCATATGCAGCTTCTTTGTTTAACACAGTAGTGGTGTTTTGTTCCTGAATGACTCCGTGTGTTTAAAGCAAATCAATTGACTGTATAATTCAATGACTCGCTCATAAATACAGTCAACTGTTTAGATTCTGAATGAATCAGTATGTTTGAATGAATTGGTTGAGCGAATGATTCAATGTCTCATTCATAAAAACTGTGGCTGCATAATATGATGTAAATCAGTGTGAAAAGAGTATGTATTTGGCAGTATTCGGAAAATAGTAGGCAAAAAGTACCAGGATAACATTCTAGATTTGGCGATATTCTGATGTGTACTTCCGATGAACACTTTACTAGCCCAATTGGTTGAGTGAATAATACAATGACTCATTCATAAAGACACTCGCTGCATCTAAATATGTCTACTTCCCTAATATATAGCATGCAACAGTATTACAAACGAGTAGTATGTCCGAATACATTCGAAAAACAGAAGTATCCGGAAAAGTATGCAGAGGACCAACTACTTCTGTTGAGATCTTGAGGTGTGCATTCAATGGACACTTTACCATCCCATGAGGCCATGTCAGGTAATAAATGCAAATGATACATGCATGCTAACATGGTGGATGTAATATGTCTGGACATCTTCATACTACAAACATTCATACTATATAGAACATTCTTACAATGGTCACCAAGTTTGTTCCTTATGAAATATAGTACCTATTTAGTAAGCAATTTTGGATGCAGCAACTCACTTGTTTAGCTCCTAAATGGATCAATGATTTGAACAAATCAGTTGATTGAATGATTCAATGACTCCTATATCAATACTCAATGACTACTAATATACCGTCTGTATTAGTCGACTGACAGTCTGCCTGAAAATCCTCAAATATCTCAAACAAAAGTCAACTAGAGTCTAAATTCACTTGAGGCTCCTGATAGTGAGGTAGAAGATGATTCAGGCCATGCCCAAAAGGACTTGAAAATTCAATAAACGATGGATATCGTATCATGAATATAAAGTAGATTTTGCTGCCGTATCTTTAGCCAATCCCCATAAGCAACAAGCATCTTGAGGGTCACGCATACACCCACTCTCACATCCTTGGCAGAACAAAGAACTGACCAACAATTCTGACAGCCTCCCGTAGCAGAAAGTAAAATGCTATTTCAAGATGTTATAGCCCTCGAACTAGATCTGCTTTTTAAACGGATCATAAATGATGCATCGGTGAGTTTCCCTGCAGCACGGCAGATGAATTCCCATCCACTGCTGTCAGCCCTTTGACTTCATTTTCCACGCAAACTGGAGAAACTGAGCAAGTAAAACAAGGAATAATTCAAGCCAGTACATAAACTACGTCTGAAATGCTTACGATTTAAAAAGGTTCAATATAAAAAACTTTTCAGCTACAAATTCTGACAGTCGGGCCTAATGAAAGCAACAACGGCACTTTGCTGAGCATGTGGTTCCATTAGTGCGTGTTTTGTGGTGTCATGTCGGATCAAGCCACACAGTTTGCCTGCTCCCTTGAAGCTAAAACAGCATGGCGAGACTCACCCAAGTCTTTAGATCCTTGGCTTTCACTGGCCAGCTCTCCCATTCTCACCAGAGCATCAAAATAGCCCTTCGCTGCAAATGTCACACCTGCAAAAAGATAGAGGCAAGTGGAAAAATATGTCACAAACATTCTCATCTCTCATTACAGCAGTATATTCGATGATCAAAGGGCCCATGACGAGGATGGGACGTCTCTCAGCTGCGCAAGTTGGTGTTAGTCCAGCTGGGTAATGAGTGGCAAAAAAAGCTATAGGAGTGGATGAGTATGTCGTACAACAGGAAGTTGTACAGGAAACACATTTAGAATGAGTAAAGATAGCCCTCCTGTGACTATGGAAATTTGGCCCTTTTTTCTTTACCAGACCAGCCCAGCTGTCGCCCTCACACACACACCGTTTCCCAATCCCATGCCTCATTATGGTTTTAAAATGTCAACTTCGGAGAAAAAGAATAAACAGAATATCATTATCTCATCATAGAAGTGATCTAGCCTTGGCTGTTTTGGTGTTGGTCTAACTGGTGGGATAGCTAACTAACTGGCCTAGTAATGCTAGGCTATTCACTAGTAAAGCCCGACTGTTACAATGACCTTTTCTGAAACTTCATGAACTACAGTTTTGCTTCTTGTGGCTCAAGCAGGTATCAAGCAGTCTCATTAAGACAACAGAGACATTACACTCAGGCTGATGTAACAGACAAAAGATATTTACTGTATATGCGGTGCTCTGCAAATGTTTGGAAACGCTCTAGACAATGTGGGGTTTTGGACAATATGAACATAAATCCTTATAATTTTGTGATGAATCTGCATTCATAAGGGACAACACAAAATATGAAAACGTCTGAAGTAATAAACAGAGAAAAACATAGACAAAATATCTCTAAACTGTGTTCTGATTGCTCTGTTGCTCTGTCAAACAATTTATAAAGGTTCTGAACCAATAATCTTCAAACCTAATAATCTTTAATCTAGCAACCAATCAACCAACCAACCTACCTACCTACATATCCATCTCTGCTTTTTTTGAAGAACAAAGTTTGAAGAACAGCATTTATTTGAAATTAAAATTTTCGAACACTACAAATGCCATTTTTAATCAATGAATGCGTCTATGCTCAATAAAGGTTTTCATTTTTAAAAAAGAAAAATAACATTAATGTATTCTATATGTTTGACATAAAAATAAAACTGAATAGCTGTACAGCACACCAAAAATAGAAATTGGGCATCTGTTTACTGAAGTAAGTAAATGAAACTTCGCAAAGTAGACAGCTAAGTTAATCATAATGAAGCAATTCAGTTGTAGCCATGTGTCTGGTTTAGAAAGTGTATCAACATTGCTCCCTATTCTGTATATAGTGCATCCAAGGGAATCGGATTAGCAACTCAGTGAAAGTGTGAGAGATCTGGAACAGCCAAACAGCATATGCTGGTGATTTCCATAGGACTGGCAGCACTCATTATTAACTAGAGCAGTAAAGAGGGAAAGGTGGCCCACTCATACAGGGCTCACCTGTATCTCCTGCCTCAGTTGTTTACTGCAATCAGCTGCTCAGACTCACTTCATGACTTTCACTCTTGACCTGTGAATACAGTACTAAGGAGTTACAAAGCCAATGCCAAAAACTATAACTGCAAAGTAAGATCTAGCAGCCAAGACTGGTCTTCCCCAAAAACCCCCAAGAGCAGCTCAGGTACTGTTATGCAACAATGCTTCCTCGAAGCATGTCCCACACTTCACCACAGTTGAAACAATGCCTCTTTCACCTCCCTCAGAATGAGAACGTAGAAAACAGGCATGGAGAAAACGGATATCAGTCAGCTATTCTTTATGGAACTCATTCAGAAATCAATTGGGACCTTCATCTGAATCTACTGAGAGCCTGTGGAAAACCACCCTGCGCTTCTGGCATGGGCAGAAAGGCCACAAAAAATTGGTTGAGCAAACAATTCATCAAGCTGACCAGCTGTGGCTCTGATTAAGTAAGCCAAAGCAGTACTGTTGCACTAGGTGAGCCACTATGTGGATAGTGTTCAGGGCTTATTTACAATGAAATTATGCAAAAATGTGCCTGACAGATGGGACCATCAACTCTGGGAACTCACACAGAGACAGAGAAAGAGAAGGCTCACTGTATATATTTTTTTCACAGTTTCTGTTTCTTTGCTTCTTTCTTCCTATATTATTCTAGGTTGGATAGGCCAGTACAGGAACTCATATTTTGGCTGATATACTGATTTGACAGGAATCAAGAAGACGCCAACACTGTAAAAAAAATCAAACTTTTATTTTGTCAGACAAATTCTATTTTAAAAGGTTAACGTGACAAAAGTTGACTATGCAATTTAGAATTTAAATTAAAATATTAAAATTGAAATAAAAAAAATAACTTACAACTATCAAATTAATTGTTACTGAGAAGTAATATACGTTTCAGCTATATTCAGTGTTTCTGATTATATTCTGTTGTAAAAGTTGTGTTTCATGTCACCACTACACTGATTAGTGTTATCTTCAGTTTTAACAGTTTATAAAACTTGTTTATGAGTTTATAACACTTTTGGTTTACTCAACAAACTGATACACAAGTTAGACTAAGGAAGTTCTACATTAATTGTTAATGCTGAGCTTCACTTAAAATGTAAGCTTAATTAAGTTGAATAAACAAATAAAAAACATTGTTAATTTGAGTTTGTAGAACTTATGTTTAATAAAATCCAGACCAACTGAATTTGATTCAACACTTTATTCCATAGCTCCATAATTGTAAAAATTCCTAAAGATGGTTGCATCAAGTTTTTTTTTTTTTTTTTTAAAGTGAAATTACTTCGGTGATTGAAAACTGGTTCTTGTTCAGAACCTGATGCATTATTAAAATTAATAATAATAAATAAATACCATGACTGTATGATTTATGAATTTAGTTCGGTTAACGGTTCTTGAACATGTACATTCATCTGTCAATGTGGAACAGCGATTACAAATATACTGAATTAACAGAGTCACAGCAAATTGTTGCAAACCAAACTGAATGTGATGAGAGAAAATACTGAAAGTCACAAAGTAACACAAAGACAACAGATAGACAACTTGCACAATCCAATTAGTTCATTGTCCTCAGTAGTTAGTACAACAAACAAAGCATGACCAGTGTAGTCTAATTCTCAAATGAATAATTTCTGAATGAATTCCATTAAGCTGACAGAAAATAGCTCATGGTTATCCAATTTCTCCCTGTCTACTCTCAATACTTTTTCTCACATGTGGTTCTTAAAAGGGGTTTTTTCCCTCTTTTTTTGCACTTGCTGGTGACCCAGTGGCTCAGTGGGGAGCACTGTGTTTCCTGAGACCCGAGATAGGCTCCAGTATTATTCTGACCCTACGAGAGCGGTTTGGAGCAGAATGAATGTATAGATAGTTTGGAAATGTTTCCTCAAAACTGGTGAATGGATTGTTAAGTGGAACTGGAATCTCCACAATTCTCATCCATATATTTAGGTCTCCCGCTTTGAAATTCTCTCTTTTACCGAGAAAGACCATGTCATAACACACTCCTCCTACTGCACTCATTCATCTTGCTGTGCCTGAGGCTCTAAAGCAAATCAGCAAGAACAATACCAGTCAGAAATAATAAATGGGGGTAGAAAGCTTTGCTGACTTTGTGTCTGAGTGATTTAATTTCCTAAAACACAGGGTAGGGTGGTAAAGACATGGCCTGAGAGCAAAAGAGGATTACGATTTATTCTGGTGGGCTTAGTGGCCTAGGACCTCCCACCAGACCCCAGTTTCCCTCAGTACGGGGTAGTCAATTATGGAATAAATCTCTTTTTCAACTCTGTGTATTGCCTTTATGTCCTTTCAGCCATGTTTCTATGGTAAAAAACACATCATTCTCTATGCCACTGCTGCGTAATTTGCGCTACTACTCTACCCAACTGGCTACCTGTGGACAGCTGTCTGGCAGCATATGGACCCCTGTGTGCAGTTAGCCCCTTTTTGAGGATAAGAGTCTTTCCAATCTGCCTTTAATGCTCAAGAGTTTGAAGGGCAGGCTGTCTCACAGATTTTACATAATACTCCAAGTAGGTTGGGCGCTGGGATTTATGGGTAGCCCCTGTTTCCTTTGTGACTCTCTAAAGGAATATTGTGGATTCAATAAGGGTAAGCTCAGTTGACGGCATTTGCACATTATAAAAAATGCTTGGAATCTTTGCTGAAAATAAATGCTGTAAAAATGCAACAGTAAAAACCCGTTAATTGGTTAAATAAGTTATCTTGCCATACACAGTAAACATTTTTAAGTGGCCGCATTATATGTAATTTTACCGTAAGATACTGCCAAATTTATGTTTTTTGGAAGTAAACTTAAAAAAATTACCACAATTTACAGTGAAGTAAGAAGACATTCCCAGAAGTTCTGTGTGACACATCACATATGATTATATCTTTCACAAATCTTTTTTTTCTTTTCAGACTTTTGTCAACATTAAAGTATTTTTTGTTACATTTTATATTATTTACTTTTAGAATAAAGTAATATTGAAAACATTGTCACTGTATTTTTTATGATTAAATTTGCTGTAAAAATGTACTATGACAAAGTTTCAGGCATTTTGGGTTTCCTGTATATTTTATAACAACAATAAAAGATGATGAGCCAAAACAGATTTTTACATTTAAGTTTTATACAATTTTTACAGTGTATAGCATAATGTTGATTATCACTAAAACTTGTCCCTTGTTTTTATCTAAAATAAAAATGAGGTAAATAAATAAATAAAAGTGCATTATTTGAGCTGCAAAATGGTTTAAATAACTTTTACCATCATTTAATGTTTATGACATTGCATTATTATGGCAACAATGTTGCAAAATTCAAACTAAAAGCAGGTTAATACACATATTATTTATATCTTGTGACTATACTTTTTTGTTAAAAAAAAAACTAAAACAAACAAAAAATACCAAAACAAATGACAAATACACAACAAAATTACTAAACTAGAAAAAATTTAAAGTATAACATTAAAACCAATTCAAAATATCAGTATGAATAAACTATAACAGTATCTCAGTGATACTAAAATAACACTGATTTTAACATAGATTGTCCCCCTTCACTTCCATTGTAAGCACCTCACTGTAACCCAGATTTTTAAAGAAAAATACGGAGAAGCCAAAATATTTTGTTTTTCAAAATCGATGCTGTCGATTGAGCTAGGACTAAACCTGGGATATTCCTTTAAGATGTATTCCTGCACATCACCCTAAAGGTTTTATGGCCACTGTCGGCCCGAGGCTGCCAGAGCAAGATTACATTTGCCAATGTGAATCAGACATCAATGGGCAATTGTCTGGCTTTCATCAGTCACCTACCGCACAAAGCCTTCAAAGTCGTCTGATTGTTCCTCTGTCTAATGGCTAAATATCAAATCATCAGTGAGGCTGGGCACATTATCTCCTCTGTGAATGCCCTCATCAGTGGAGCGCTTGTGTTCGGCCCATCTGAGCTCAGGAGGTGTCTCAGGCTGTGTGAGAGTTGATAAGGCTTGTGTGGCCATCTGAATGACAGGATGACAAATATTGTCATCATCTTCAAATGAAGTGGCATTAAAGGCGGATGGGAAGGAGTGGAGGGTTTGGACAGCTGCCTGAGCGCGGATGAAACGGCGGATGTCTGGAGATGTGATGTGAGGGTACTTACTGGAGAGAGCCTTCTCGTAGTTCTTTCCCATGGCGATGAAATTCCGCAAACAGGGATTGAACTGTTCCATGATGGTCTGCAAGAGAGGGAAAGATTTGTTTATATATAAGGCAGAATTGCAACATGTTAAGTGTGCATGAGTTATTGGCAGGCCTATATAAAATCCTCACACTAAGGATGCACCAACTTTAAAAGGCTAACCATTACAGAGAAACCGATAATTGTCATTATGGCCAATAAGCTATTAAAATTCCATACTATTTTGTCTAAATAAAAGTAAAATAAAACACTAAAAAAACATAATTTTTAAATGCTACAAGGTAATTTAAAATGTCAAAAGTTCAAGGAAACTTGAATTTCTCAGAAATGTTGTGATGTGTTTGGAAATATTAAGATTTTTGTATGTTTTTATTTAAGTCTCTTATATGCTCACCGAGGCTGCACTGATGTGTTTCAAAAATACAGTAAAAACACTAATATTGTAAAATATTATTACAATTTAAAATAACTCTTTTCTACATTTTAAAATGTAACTAATTCCTGTGATGCAAAGCTGAATTTTTAGCAGCCATTATTCCTGTCTTCAGTGTCACATGATCCTTCATATATATATATATATACACACACTATATATGTAAGGAATAATTGATGACGGGTAGTGCTTTGCGGTATACCGGTTCATACCGAATACCGGTGTTTATTTTTGTTATATGAATTTTTAAAATACCGCAATACCGGTGTATGTCGCTTAAACAACGTTTGGAACGCGACACTGTTTGAAAAGGGTCCCTTTTCACTGTTGCACTGTGGTGAGGGAACAGCTGTATGTGTTACTAAGCGTGAAAGTTCCGAAACTGAAGCTGTAGAACTAATAGAACGTGATGACACAGAAGAACTCATCCACAATATCCACATTGACCGCCACAAATATCCACCGCCCCCCTGCCATCAGCTCCCGCATCTCACACACACGAACGCGACTTTAGCACTAGATTTAGCAACTTTTTTTTTAGTGGCCGTTACACCTCGGGTGTGCATTATTTTTCTAATAATTCAACAGCCCGGAGTCAATTATTCCGCTTATACTACGGTTACTACACCTCAAGACATCGATCAGATGATATATGTAAAGGGATTCGTCCGGTTTTTGTACTTAAATCGCTATTGTGAGTAGGATTATTTCTTCCGCATCTCATCCAACACTTCTTTTGCTAGTTCCAAACCGTAATTTTAAATTAAAGCTGGTTTGAGCCATTGATAGCATTCTAATGCAGTTATTAATGAAGCTATTAGAAAGAGAGCGAGGAGAGCGAGAACACAGAGAAAGAGAAAGAATATATATACAGTATATGTGAATTAGGCTACCTCTGTGCGTCCCTCAACAGTGTTCTGTATGTGAATTCTCTGTGCGTCCCTCAACAGTGTTCTGCAGCAGCGTCTCTAAACAGCGCTGTTATTACCTATTACCTCAGAAATGTCATGTGTAACCTTTAAGTTGCTACACTATATAGGCTAACTGATAAAATCGTCAGGGCAGCACTGACAACACCTTTTTGTGCAAACTGCGTGACCGTAGTGTGCGTGTGCGAGCACGTGTGATTGCAGTAATCCCTGTGTGCTGTATAGGTACTGTATGCTAATTTCCGTTATTACAGTTAACTATGCAAAGTGATATGGAACTGTAACGCGGTCAAGAGAGCTGCCTGGAACTACGTTCGCCGTGCGTTTCTCTGAAAATAATTGCACACCTCAGAACGTTCGTCAGCCAATCAGATTCAA
>NW_015555721.1:1341804-1342260 GCF_001515605.1 Sinocyclocheilus anshuiensis
TCAGATGATATATTTAAAGGGATTCGTCCGGTTTTTGTACTTAAATCGCTATTGTGAGTAGGATTATTTCTTCCGCATCTCATCCAACACTTCTTTTGCTAGTTCCAAACCGTAATTTTAAAGCTGGTAATGCAGGTTTGAGCCATTGATAGCATTCTAATGCAGTTATTAATGAAGCTATTAGAAAGAGAGCGAGAGAGACAGAGACACAGAGAAAGAGAAAGAATATATATACAGTATATGTGAATTAGGCTACCTCTGTGCGTCCCTCAACAGTGTTCTGCAGCAGCGTCTCTAAACAGCGCTGTTATTACCTCGCTAGTGAGAAATGTCATGTGTAACCTTTAAGTTGCTACACTATATAGGCTAACTGATCAAATCGTCAGGGCAGCGCTGACAACACCTTTTTGTGCAAACTGCGTGACCGTAGTGTGCGTGTGCGAGCACGTGTGATTG
>NW_015555721.1:1342270-1347264 GCF_001515605.1 Sinocyclocheilus anshuiensis
GGCTAACTAATAAAATCATCAGGGCAGCGCTGACAACACCTTTTTGTGCAAACTGTGCGACCGTAGTGTGCGTGTGCGAGCACGTGTGATTGCGGTAATTCCTGTGTGCTGTATAGGTACTGTATGCTAATTTCTGTTATTACAGTTAACTATGCGAAGTGATATGGAACTGTAATGCGGTCAAGAGAGCTACCTGGAACTACGTTCGCTGTGCGTTTCCCTGAAAATAATGGCACGCCTCAGAACGTTCGTCAGCCAATCAGATTCAAGCATTTAACGGCCCCGTAGCATAACTGTCAATAAAATGTATAGGCCTATATGTCACATGAAAAGATATAATAAAATATTTACAAAAATGTGAGGGGTGTACTCACTTCTGTGAGATACTGTATGTGTGTGTGTGTATAAATATAATATACAATAATAAATATATTAAATATAATATAATTATAAAAGTGTCACTGCAAACATACCAACTATTTCAAAAAGAGCACAGAGCGTAACTAAGAAAATGCAGAATTTTAAACAAGGACAGATATTCAAAAACAAAACATTTAAATAGCCATTCAAATAATAATAATTATTGGGCAAATATGTACACACATAAATACATAAATAAGTAAATTCATTAATCAACCTCTCCCATCCATAGCTTGTTTACTAAAGAAGCTAATTTAATAATGCTGTCAGCTACAAATTAGATTATAGTATTATTTAGTTTGTTTACCAAAAAATAAATCAATAAATAAAACAATAAAAAAAATTACAAACAACGTCAGCAGATACAACCTGGGGCTGGTTAAAGGCAACTGATAGCATTTATTGCCTGCTAAAAAGACTAGATTATGCACAAATTTCCATGAAGGCTTAGCCTGGTAAGTGCCTTCTAGTTAAGCTAGTTGACCAAGGAGCTCCAGCACAAAACATATAAAACATAACATATGAGGCAGCAGGGGCTGTGTATCTGTACACCCAAACATACCAGAGATGCTTCCATTTCCCCTTATGCAAAAACTGTCCACAGCATCATCCCTCGTTCACACCACTCATCATTTCATGTTGTGTTAAACAGAGTGTGATTATTCTTGTGGGAGGGAAGCAGACACTCATTCTGGGGGTGAGCAAAGAGCTTTGACATTTTGTTTAGGGCTTTGAGGCTGTGTTTTAGAGAATGCGAGGAAGTAAAAGATAGAAAGTGAGCATATGTTAGGAGGAGTTAATGAACATATTTTGCTCTGAAGTGCTAGTTTGTGGGCTTGTTAAACTGCCAGGATGTGTATACAGTGCGTTTTAAGGAAGGGCCGGGATGTCTGGTGTTTCTGAGAGGGCACATATGCAGGGAGGGCAAATTGTCTCGAAGCTCCATTCGTAGTGCAACCAAAATAAACACTTTACCGCCTCGCCATGCTGTAATCTTTCAGTGATGCTCACTCGAGCGGGCATCTGTCATAGCACCCTGAGCACCATCCACTTCCCCTTCAGGGCTTCCTTCAATTAGAGCAGCCACAGTCTGCCAGGGCCTTAGGGTTAACAAAGGCCTGAAGCTGACAGCACAACACCACCGAACCCTGCTTTCTTCCTCCAAAATTCACCATAAATAACTACATCCCATACAGCAGCTTTTTATACCTCATAGGAACCTTTCGACCATTCCTCTATAAACAACTCAAAAACAGTCCAAGTCAAGCCGTTTTTTCACAGTAAACATCACTACTGGTCAATCTCTAACCCTCAATCTCAATCTCTTTACTGGCACATATTACCATGTCATAGAATTACTTGATACCATAAACCCTGTTATCATGTAGTGTGTCAGTTTGTTTGTAGCATTAGCATCTAGCTAAATCCACGACATTAAAGGGGTCATATGATGCTGCTAAAAAGAACATTATTTTGTGTATTTGGTGTAATGAAATGTGTTTATGCGGTTTAAAGTTAAAAAAACACATTATTTTCCACAGCGTGTTAGAACGAGCCGTTTTAGGTAGGTGTGGCTGACTCTGAACTTTTATAAAGAATATCTCTTTGGATTTGAGACTTTAGTCTTTGCAACTTTACAGATCTTCTTTATGCACCAAGAGCTTGTAACACTCCAAAGAGAAAGGAAAAATTTAAATCGCATCATATGACCCCTTTAAAATCCAGCACCAATTAACTTTTACCCTCATACATTTAAAAATGGCTATGGCAGCTTCGTCTGCGCATTCCTCACTATTTTCTTCAACCAAAACATGTTAACAGACACCCCCACCTTTTCTATAGTGCAAAGCCTTATGGGTAATATGAGGCCAAAAAGACTGGTTGCATTTAAAAATGCATATTCTCTGAGTAGGCATTTCTTTTCTAGGCAAGTACTTACTTTGTGACAGTTAAAAAGTACATTCTATATAGTATGAATGTGTGTACTATGAATGTAATCCAGATGTAGGCTACTACATTTGTCGTCATTGGCATGTGATGTCAGTTGTATTGTTTCAAAGTGTTTATCGTATGTGCACTGTAAGTGTACTGTACATGCACTGTTTTTCCCTCTTACAATATAGTAGGGAAGTATGTGATTTCGGAAGCAACCAAAGTCCCCTTCAAGGATAGTCAGTCTATTATTTGCAGTGATTCCTGGCAGCTATTTTTGAGCATGCAAGACTCCTATCTGTTTGAATGGGAAATACCAAAATCTCAAAAAGCTGCTTGCCAAACTCACACTTAAAAGCATATTTCATGTCAGTAACAATTTTATGTCTCAATAATGTGTTTTCTGTTATACTCAAATAGCATTAAAGCAATTTATATTTCAATTTACATTAGAGTTGGTCCAGCCAATATGGTGTAATCAATACTATATATAGTACCAATATGGTACTAATCAAAAGACTTCATAACTGGAAAACTAGAGCATCTAACAGTATCTGCAGTGATGCAATGACTTCACTAACTGCCAAATGCTAACTGCTCTTTTATTCAGAAGGTACTGAAGGCACTTTTATCCAGTGTGTACTACCAATTCAAAAACAAGTTGCACCCTGAACAACCAAGTTCAGTTCTCAGCTTGTGGTGCTTTCCGATCCTGTCCCACTCTCTCGCTTCCATTTCACTGCCTGTCTAATCTAACTAGCTCTTCTATTTAAATAAAGGCAACAGCAAATCCTTAAATACTACTTCAAGTTCACAAATTTGCAACTTAATGGATCCATAAAGGTAGATGACATAGTAAGTGGCTAAGCATTAAGTGATTTAAGTGTTAGGAACCAAGTGGCACTCCAGTAAGTTACAAAATAAGCAGTAGCTATCTTTTTCCCAAATTTAAAAAAGACCTCCGGAACAGCTGGTGCTACCCAGGATTGAGCATTTTTAAGAGTTTTAGGCAGGGTAGATGCTGTTCAATCAGTCAAGATGCATAGAGGAGCCAAATGCAGGCTGGAACATGTCAACAGATGGAGAAATACCAGGTCAAAACGCTCTCAGTTGCTTGGACTGGAAGGCATTTTTGGGCGGACTTTATGTAGCAGATTTGGGTCAGGTATTAATAGCCATCAAACTACTTAAGGACTAGTTTGAAAAATGTTTCACTCAATATTTCATCAATCCTTCAAAAACGTCAATGTTTTCCGCAATAAAAAAAGTCTGAGAGCAAAACGAGTGCTGTTATTTAAGGAATCTCTAGTAGAGCGACAAGACCTGTTCCCTAGGCTTCATTGGCTTAACATCACAGGTCACCTTCCCGTTCCTGCCGCACTCTCTGGGCAGCTCTAAAAGTGGGTCTGCACCTGACGGAGACTTAGATGGAGAGTAGGCAGCTGTGCATCAACAAAATCAGTCACCCCAGGAGCTCCATTAGATGGAAAGAAAAAAAGAGACGCACAGCAAGTGAAGGAAAAAAATACATATTCATTGATAAAAATATTAGCAAGGGCTTCAAGTGTCTCAATGCCAGCCTGCAGACTTTGGCACAACAGCAAGGCAAGGTATGAAAGGTTCAGGAACGAGTTGATATGTGGAAAGCACACATTGACACTGAGGAGTACAGCTCTCTTCTCTGAAGGATGAAAGACTTCTCTCCATTTCAAGGGATTTTTCAGAAAATCTTTCTTTACCTACCCTCTGACTCTTTCCTTCTCCTTCCCTATTCCCCCGGCGACTCCATTATAATGCCCTGTCAGCATACCTCATTAAAAAGACCCCATCAACAACATCCTCATAACATGTGAGGCAGTGGTGTAGTCGGGGCCATACGCAAGTATACGCCGTATGCTTACTTTTTCCCCCGGGATGTTTGCGTATTACGACTTCTAAGGATCAATATTTGCGTATACCCTCGGTATACCCACTTGTTTTGTTGCTTCGCAAGTCCGTAATCTACTGTCATGTAGCTTCCCCTTTAATGGTGTCCCATACTGCTGTGTGAAATTCGTGATTCTTTGTAATTGGTGCAAAATCACTTCTGTCATTCAACGCCGCTCACTGTCACTCGCGCTTGGTGTTTTGAGCCGCACTGAGCGCAGTTCTCGTGCTGCAACAGTGGATACACGCCGTAAGGAAATATGGTAATGAGTGCACGGATTTGAGTGGAGGCATTCTCTCGTTAGTAGCCTATCGAAAAAGGAAGCCCAATATGATAGTGCGGCCCCAAGCCTCCTTTACATAAAATTTAGATCTAACAGAGGAATGAGCCGTATGCAGTTACTGAAGAGAGAGCAGAAGAGAGCGCGTGAATATGAATTATCGCATATTGACCGGCTTTCCCAAAACTATTTTATTGATAAAGTCTTTGTGTGTGTAAGAGAGAGAACACGCTGTCCAACAATTAATGCCACGGATCCCCAAATATAATCCCTTAGTCACTATAGTTTTGTCTGTTAACTTAGCTGAGTATTAAACTGCTAGCAACTGTTAGGCTATCAGGAGCACCCCATTATTATCATGTCAGAATACTGTATGCTAAAGGACATCATACTGTAAAGTTACATTAATACATTTAGCAGACAGATATTCGCATG
>NW_015555721.1:1356551-1382921 GCF_001515605.1 Sinocyclocheilus anshuiensis
CGCAGCTGAAGCTGTAATAAACAGATTTGGCAAACTATCTAGTGCACATTTGTGTTTGCGCTCCGGAGAGCGTAACAGGTTTCCATTTACATTTTTACAGCGTTCAGCAATGTAGCTAATCACATACATACCTGTTGATTTATTGAACGCAATGACCAATCAGAGGCATTAAAGTTAGAACCCATTCAACGCTTAAAACGCTGGAGTTTTTGTCCAGTGCTCAGTTCTGCAAGCTCGAGAACCATCATATTATAACGATGTAAATACAAGATTAATTGTGCAGTACAGTTTGTGAGTACAATTGTGAGATCACAATCAGCTAAGATGAATGACAGGTTTTTAGGGAGCTCTCTTTGCACGCTTTATGTAGGCTATACTGATTTATGTTATCCATATAGGCCTATTTGTATAAAACTTTTGTTTTTCACGCTACACGCTGGAAAATCCTCTTGCAGGAGATGATTCCCTTCCTAAATTATAACATTAGCTATATGTTTTACATGTATAAATTATGCTGTTTGAGAAAAATGTATAAATATAAATTATTTTTTATTAAATTATTGTCTTTTAAATTTCCACTGTGCTAAAGCCAAAGCAAATTTAAGAAAATATTATCTGGAAATATTTATTTCAAGTTATTTTTTTCTACCCAGTTGCATAAAATAAAACATTAAATTCAGATTTATCTGTAAAAAAATGTCACAATGAATACAATTCCAAAGCAACTTGAAATGATATATAGAACTGTAATGTGGTCAACAGACCTGGAAAATAAAACATTAAATTCAGATTTATCTGTAAAAAAATGTCACAATGAATACAATTCCAAAGCAACTTGAAATATAGAACTGTAATGTGGTAATAGGGTAATATTACTGGGTAATAGTAAACCACTTTTTTCTTTAGGACTACACCACTGATGTGAGGGCAAGAAAGAGAGGAAGAGAGATAAGGTACAATGAAGAGAGGTAGAGATGTGAAGAGCTTGGTGCTACATGTGGGTGGTTTACATAACGGTTAGGCGAGACCAGGTCTGGACTCATATGGCACTCCAGCAATCAAGAGCAATATTGGGTGATGCTGACGTGGGAATGATAGAACAGTAACGAAGTGAGCCTAGCAAGCTGCCTACCTAGGTGGCATTTTAAGGCATCACGTATGAGTTCCCGATGCAAAAGCTGTCCCAAAACATAGGAAACAATCTTCTATTGGCTTCAAAGGTGCCTCGTTTTGGCCAAAATTGGAAGCACTGCATGTATCTTTCTCAGAGAAGGCAATCCCAGAATGCACTATACCTGCGTTAACATGCACCCGAACAATCGCTTTCATGCTCAATAGAACTAAAAATCCTTCATGTAAACACCTGAGCTTGCAGACGCACTGAAGTTTTGTTCAAAATACATGTAGGCTACTACACATGTAAACGCATATGTAAATCAGATTGCAAAATTTAGGGTTCATATAAACAACTTTAAAAACCTAAAATCAGATTGGATATATTCGGACTGATGAAAATTAAGGCATGTATCTGTTCAAGTTTAGCGAAAAATACATTACATTTAGCTTAGCAACGTTACCGTCAAATACTATTCAAATCAGTAGTGTTCTTCTCGTCTGCTTTGCGTCAATGTGTACCGCATTCCACTTCAGCCACTTATAAGGTGCCATTTCAGGTAAAATGCTGCCTATGAAGACATCTGTCTATGTAAGCAGCAGACGGCAAGACAGCTCACAGGAGCAGAGCTGTAGTCAGCACTCCAGTGCCTACAAAAATTAGACAGTGTAACTCTCACACAAACTCAACACACCATTTAACACTGAAAATTTGCAATTTTCTGCTAATGTTAGTGTCACGTAAGCTAGGTGTAATTAGCTTGGTGTAATGCTAGCACCTTGAACTCATGAATCACAAGTGAGGTCAGAGGGAGTGGGCGGGGCTTAGGTGGTTTCTTTTCTAAATTCTTTCAGTGTTGCTAATTTTATCATCCCAGTCCTCGTGTGCTACATCTGCCAGCCTAATTGCAAGAGCTAATTGGAATATGAGGCCAGCATACACTTTGTCTGAGAGCTTGGTTATTCCTGACTCTCCTGTATGGGGGACGTGTGCAACACCTTCACTTTAGTGACAAGGCAAGAAAGCAACAGTAAAAACAGTGAGTGAATACTGGATAAATATGGTTAACACTGCAAATGAAGACAGTTAAAGTTGATGTTAAGCTTTATATTGTGTGATGTGTTAACAAGTTCAACCAAGTAAGTAAACATAGATATTTAATTTCCCCCCCAATGCTAGCAGTGCAACCACTTCTTTGAAAAATGAAGCCTGCACATTTTATAAATAACTAAGAGACCATGATTACAGTATTTAGCTGAAACACAGGCTCATTGAAAAACCAAGTGCCTCTACCTACATTTTTGTTAAACTATGAAAATGTCCCTATTGATACAATTTACTGCAGTTTTCAGTAAAACACTGGAAACTTTTGTTCCTTTAAAATTATTTTGTGCAGTTCATTGAACAATAATATGTTATGACCTCAAACCACTTTTACCATAGTGCATGATTTATAAACAAATTTGCATCACATAACCAGCTCCATTTCTGTCTTCGTAAACTTGCTCAGTAGCTCACCTGGTACAGCACTGCACTTGCTTTGTGGGGCGTTCTGGTACGAGTTCTGTGAAATTTGTGTAACGGCACTTGATTAAAGAGATCAAAAACTTGTAGAAACTAAAATGGCATGGTTGCTTCAACAAAAGCATTTTATCTCATATTTATCTCTTTTTTTAACACTATCGGTTAGGTTTAGGTTTGGGTTTATTTGTATGTTATTTTGAAATGCAATTTTAGCGCCACTTCAGAGCACTACTCACCAGGCATTTCATTTCCAAATTGCCTGTTACATACAACAAGAAACATAAAACGCCATCTTCATGTTTTTCCAATGAGCCTAGGTTGTTCAATTTAGGTTTAGGTTGAGTCAAAACATCTACAGCTGTTGGCTGTTTGAGCTGCCTTTGAGCCTTATATTTCTGAGGGGGTTAAAGAAGACCTAAGGAAATTGTAACTGCATTTTTGGTAATTAAACTTTGATTGGTACACAACATGTGTACAAACAACGGTGCCTCTTCAAGAAATGTATGAGTAACCACTTTTTGGCTCATATGATACAATCCACTGATGAAACATCAATTACTGTGAATCCTTGGCCCATCATTTTGTTGCAATATTCCCAAAGAACCTTCCTGTCATCATTAGTAAATGGAAAAAATATGAAGCTGCACCCAATGCATCCATTTATTTCCGAACAAAGCCACATCATACACTACTTCCAGATTCAATCCTACAACCTTTTGATTACCGACCAAGGCAACCACTGCTCAGCCACCCAGCATTTATGGTGATATGGGGAATCCAATGTTGACTTTAATACCTGACATTAGCACTGAAAGGCCAGAAATAAAAGAAATAAAGTGTTAGCAATAAAAGGCTAAGGGAAAATGTTACCTAAACACACTCCAAGAAGCGTTTAAGAGGAAACAGGGCTGGGAAGAGTGACAAGACATTATTGCAGATGTGAATTATCTTCTTCTTGGGGCCTGGATCACGCAGTCTAGGTATATTTTATGGTTATGACCACCTAACAATGCATTATCCCTAACATAAATCTACTTAGTTTGAAGTAAAACCAGTTTTGGTATCAAAAAGTTATTGAAAACAGATTGAAGATTAGTTTAAGTTCACTAAGGGGCTGTTCACACAGGAAATGTTCCTGCCTTCCATCTGTGCAATTTAAAATTGTAAACTTTTTAAATTGCGCTTTACATTAAGGATAATTTTTCTAACATCAAAAATTGTTGGTATGCAACTCTTTAAACACCAGCAATGTGTTTCTGTTTTTTTTAGGCTTAATAAATGATTGACACTACAAATGTTCAGAACCCAACAACAGCTGGCCTTGAGCTTGACAACATGCTGGCAGTGCTAATCTAATGCGGCAGAGGTCTGTGCATGGGCCCTCGGCAGACGGAGCACATGTTGTGTGCAATCAGAGAGGAATGTGTGGAGTATAGCGACTGTATCAGTCTAATGACTAGCGTACTGTTCCTCCCCCCCTCCATCAGACCCCTGACTTAATCACATCAAGGGGCCAAAAAGAGCAGGATCATCTCTTTCTCTCTCCCTCTGTGTTTCTGGGCAGGCTGCATGCAGGCTTATTTTCAATATGCAATACAAATCTCATCTCAGTTTCAATCCCCAATTCAGGCTCAACAATGACTCGGATCGGATCAGGATCGGAATCCTCCTAAACACAAGCCTGCCAATGTGGTTCCCAACTGGATTTACTTCACAACCAACTTTATATATTTGAAATCAAGCAGCGACCAAACAGACATTCTAAAATACAAACATTAATATTACCATGAACTACAGACCCAACAATATGTTAAATTATTAATTACCAAGAAAATCTGCAAACAAAAAGTGCAGTTTTTTTTTTTACATTGGTTGTTGTATGTAGTTTGGAAATGAAACATCCGGTGAGTTGCGCTAAAAGGTTAAAGCTCTATTAATTTTAAAATAATACCTATACCTATGCATAACTAATACTGCTAACGAAATCAAACATGAGATAAAAATGCATTTGCTGACTGATGCACTGAGAAGAGATCCAGGCAGATGAAGTCTTTCCAAAAATTGATTTTAATAAAATATAATTTATCATAAGTATAAGTGATAATGCTTACAGATGATTAAATGTAAAATATGAAAATAAAAAAAAAAAGATTAAAATCGGATACAATACCCGATCTGAATATATTCTGCTAAAAATCTAAGAGAACAGGTTAAAAATCTGAGTATAATAATCTTCAAGAGCAAAAGGGATGAAGATCTTCAGAGTGTACAAAGAGAGAAGAGTGAAGAAGCCAATTTGGGGACCAATATATACACTAGAGACTTACATCCTCTTACAGCATCATGGAATGTTTTTGTGTCTGATCGACAAATGTCAAACTGTTTTTATCCGTTATGTCATTTATACATGTTGTGAACATGAATTTCCCCTACCTAAGGTGAATTCAGTTCAGGACTAGGCCACGTTAACATGACCTATGAAATGCAATAGGTAGAAGTAAGATAAAAATAGAGACAATATTTGTGCAGAGAATAAGTTTCCAATATCCTGTCTGAACATCACTTAAGAATAACAAAATGTACTTTTTATATGTCAAATGAAGGAAATGTACTACGTCAATGGAATATGAGTACAAACGGAAACTAGAATTATGACTATAAATGCATAATACTTGAGTAACTGAGTATATGAGTAAAATAATACAGTAATATGAATATAATGTAATAAAACCATAAAAGAATAAGTCAATGAATATACTGTATGAATTAATATGGAAAAATAAGAAAACATAACCATATTGGAAATTCTGATACACCACTGACTCAAACAACAATGTCATTTTAAAGGGGTCATATGATGTTGCTAAAAAGAACATTATTTTGTGTATTTGGTGTAATGAAGTGTGTTTATGTCGTTTAAGGTTAAAAAAACACATTATTTTCCACATACTGTACATTATTGTTTCTCCTCTATGTCCCGCCTTTCTGAAACGCGTTGATTTTTACAAAGCTCATCGATCTGAAAAGCGAGGTGTGCTCTGATTGGCCAGCTATCCAATGCGTTGTGATTGGCCGAATACCTCATGCGTGTGACGGAAATGTTACGCCCCTTACCATATTGTGACGCCATGTCCGGCCAGAGCGATGTAAGGGAAACAGGTCAATTTAGCTCAAAGGGAATCATTTAAGAGTTTAAAGGGAATTTGGACAGAATCACTGTTTTACGGCTGCTCACTGAGACGGCCAGCGATTCATTGAACGAGCCGTATAACATCAACTCTGCAATGGATATTAATATCCAAAGTATAGTGAAAACACTATTTATTAGCACAGTAACAAGATCGGCAGTTTAAGACATTAACTTGTAAGCACAAAACACAAGATACTTCTCTTTTCAATATAAATAAGGCTTTATTGGATAAATCTAAGACATATAAACTAATCTAACACAAACACACGCATTCACACATTCACACAAGTTGCAGGAAGAGAGAAAGTGAGGAAAGAATGAGTTTAAGAGAATGAAAATGTGAAATCCCAAGTTTACAGCAATATGTGCAATTGCATAGATCTGAACAACCATCAATCACGTAATTAACCCTCGCATTGAGTTCCTCAATTAGGTTAAAATTTATATTAAATGCACCAATTCAGCTAGAATCTGGAGGTACTTGCGTTGCGTACCAAATCTTAGATTGTCTGATTCGGTCTGATATCCTACCCATATTGTGATGCCATGTCCGGCCAGAGTGACGAGACAAAAACATTAACCCCCTGGGGTCGACAGTTCCGCCGGCGGAACTTTTTGCAGATTTGAATGATGACAGCGAAAAGAACTAAAATGCTCCTTCATACTTGATCGTAATATTTGGGTTGAAGTGTTCTGGAACAGTGTTGTAAATACAACTTAACCACTGATTTCTAGTCGTGTCCATTTTTGGAAGGCCAAACAAAGTAGTTTCGCTTTCACAACGAAACAGCGTCACACACCGCGGCCTTGAGCGAACGGAGGCCGGAGGCCAAGAGTGACCAGCTGACTAGAGTATGCGGAGGCCGGCTTGAGTGAGCAGAGGTGGGCAGGCTTGAGAACGGCACGGCCAGCGGATTTGACGAAGGAGCGGCTGGCGGGCTTGCGGCAACCACATGTGACGACCCCGGGCTGGACTCCGCTTCGTCCACGGTGAAAGCCGATCCGGCGATCCACAGCGCGAAGTTGATGTATTTCCTCAGCGACCAGCACGGATCAGCTCCAGGCATGATGAAGTGATATCGTCCTCTTTTGGAAGCCCAAACAAAGTAGTTTCGCTTTCACAACGAAACACACAGCGTCTTCACGACATGGCGGCGGCAACAACAATACTACAGCGAGAATAAAAGTTACGCCTTCTTTCTTTGCGTGAACATTTGGGCGGTGTTATGCAAATCTTCCCACATCATGACGTAGACATGTGGGGGCGTGTTAGAATGAGCCGTTTTAGGTAGGCGTGGTTGACTCTGAACTTTCATAAAGAATATCTCTTTGGATTTGAGACTTTAGTCTTTGCAACTTTACAGATCTTCTTTATGCACCAAGAGCTTGTAACACTCCAAAGAGAAAGGAAAAATTGAAATCGCATCATATGACCCCTTTTTAACTTGCTTTTACAAGATTTTGAGCTCTTTTATCAAACCTGAGAACTCCGCACTGTTAAGTGCAATGCTGTACCAGGTGGGCTACCGAGCAAGTTTACTGCATCACAAAAGCCATACATATGGGACCTATGTTGTCCATATGATACAGGCAGTTTGGGAGGGGCATTCTGAAGGGCCACAGCCTAAAAGGGACACAGCAGTGATACCACACTTGTTTGCTAGATATTTGTAGGTGGTGCTAAGGAGAGGGATGCATGCTAAAGAGCATTTGATTGACTAAAACGAGCCCTAAAGGTTTTTAGGTTAGACACTAGCATACAGATAGCCTCAAAGTTCAGTCTCAAAACACAAAAATTATAATTCTGTAAATGCATAAACAACAGCAGAAGTGTGATTTACGGGTGTAACACATGGAGCAAACACTGGGCCAATTACTGATTAGCTAAGCGAAATGAATTTGTGACAAAACAGACCTGTTACCCATTTTTTTTGGGTCATGACCCATGAGTTGAGATAACTGTGATAATACAAGCACTGCAAGTTTATCTGCAAGTTATCCTTTAAAAAGACCCAATGGAGATCTATTTGACATAGTTAAAAAATGTTCATCAGCCTATTTAATGAGTGAAGAAGACACCTAATGAGTGCGTGCAAAGCACTAGTCACTCATCACTAGTTAAAGAACAACCACAGAAAATCGATGCAAGCTCCTTTCGCTGTCTTGTGCTCAAACTAGGCTTGAACTTCATGCTAAACCCTTGAGTGGATGAAGGATCCTTAAAGATCCTCCCATTATGTTTAGGAATTCCCAGAATGCACTTCATGAGAAGCACCACTGGTCTGGCCACACTACAGAGCTTCTGGAGTCAAGCCAAGGCCAGTGTTCAGACACAAGTGACGACAAGAAACTTTAATTCTGCATTATATTCAATGTATAACAAACATCTGACTATCTGAGCAATTGGAATAGATGTAAAAACAAGATTTTTGAAAATACAGATTAAAAGTAACTGTATCAAACCACAGTGGCCTTCCTTTTACCATGGGTAAGAGCTGTTAGACACGATGCAAAGCATGTGATAAAAACACTCTAAAAGACAACCTTGAGTGGCTTCACGATTTAAACTATTTGCACAGCATGATGATAGAAGATGGCATCAAATACTTTGGATTTCTTCACTTTTTTCAAATACTACCACATCTCAAGTTATGTATTTTGTTTGAGCTCATTTTGTGTTCTTTCTGTATTATTTATATACTATTATGTATAATATATAGTATTTGTTACTGTTTTGAATTCAATTACATTTTTATATTTTCAGTTTTCTTTTACATTTTAGCATTTTTTTTTTATCTAAGTTTTTAAAGAATAATTTATAAATAATTTATTTGTATTTCAGTTTTATTTCAAGTAATGTTTGTACTTCAACTTCAACTTATTTTATATCAGTTAGTTGCCAAGGTTACATTTCTCATTTTCATTTAAGATTTGAAGTTTAAATATTTTCTATTTATATTTTATTTTTTGAAAAATATGAATATTAGATAAAAAAAACTAAAACTTAAATTAGATAAGAACATGGCATTTGTTGTTTCAAAAAACATTGTTGGCTTTTCTTTATTTAAAAAAAAAGGAAAAAAAAGGGGGAAAACCCCCCCAAAACAAACAAACAAAAAAGACAGATGAGTGTAAGAGTGTAACTTGCATCCGGCTTCGCTACCGTTCGGACGTTCTTGCTTACTGCTCTGCGCTTTGCTCCCTATTTCTGTACTTTTCTTTGATTTTTCTAAGATTTTTACTTCAGCAGATCATGTATAATCGTTTTCTTAAATTCATTTTAAACCTCTTAAAAAAATTGTTTAAATCATTTTCAAAGTTTTTAAATTCCTTGTTTTATTGTTGTGATTATTTTTTTTTCTTTTCTTTTATGTAAAGCACTTTGAATTACCATTGTGTATGAAATGTGCTATATAAATAAACTTGCCTTGCCTTGCCTTAAGATGCATATACTGGCATTTACACTTTCAGATATTGTTAGTAAACGAGTGTGTGTAAAATGTGTTTTCAGGGAGTTTATTTTCTAAAAGTTCAAAGTTCCCAAAGTGTCCATTACTGAAGAAACACCCAAACTCTTAAGAAAAATTCAAAATTGAAAGCTGTTTAAGGATGCGAAGAACATAGAAGCTTGACTAATACTGAATGTGTGTATCACCATAAACACTGAACAATTAGTTCCAGTCCTCTAATTTGAGTGGTCCAGCAGTGCTTCAATAGCGATGATATTTAGCTCAATACCGATTTACACTTAGTCCACTTTTGTTTGTTGGTGGCATTTCAATCCGTGAGTGGTTCTGAGTTTAGGTCGAGGTGTCATGTTTTCTCTTGTTCAGTGGTCACAGCACTAATGCTTGTGTACCTAAATTATAACCCCTTCAAACAGGTTCATCCAATCAGAATTTAGAGTCGGAACTATACAAAGAACAAATCCAGCATGACTAATACAGTGAATGTAACATTATGTAAGAAGAGAGAAAGAAAGCCTGTCGTGGCAGACTACAACAAACAGCTTGGGCGATCGATACTGTGAGATAACTGTATCTAGATTCAATTAGCCCAATTAAATGAAGCAGGTCTGAGAGAGGCAGAGGCATCAGAGCTGGACAGATGTGTCTTTGCTTCAGAACGTAGGTGTTAGACAGCGCTTTCAACACACAACCTCCTGACCCTGTGATAACACTTCATATTCCTGCAGCTCACTGACGGTTTCCATGGAAACATCTGTGAGTGCGTCTTCCTCTGCAGGTTACATGCTGATTGATTTATTTTTGAGAACTTAATTAGGAACGGACTCGGTGTCCCCTGATCATTAAACTACTCCATTCAATAAGCAGCATACCTTCAGCAAAACAGTCTGGAGATTCTACCACATAAACTTCTTTTATGTTCTACGGGAGGGAAAATCCCATTAAACGTCATTGGATTGGAAAACATGAGGGGGTTACAGAAATTCTGATGATTATTAATTTATATATTTTTTACAGAATACATACCACAATGACACATGAGTTTTTTAGTGCTGGGCGACAAATGTATGATATAGTCAAATTTTTTGACAATATTTTGAACCTGTTGGACAAGAGGTTTGACTTTCAAAAACTCATCTGGAATATATCTGCACTCTAAAAAATGCTGGCTTAAAAACAACCCTACTTGGGTTATTTGGCAACCCAGCGCTGGGTAAATATTGGACAGAACACATGCTGGGTTATTTTGACCCAGTTTGTTGGGTTAATGTTTTTTACCCAACATGCTGGGTTGTTTTATTTAAGTCAACTATTGTTTTAAAATGATTATATTGATGCCTTAAAATGGGCTGGAAATTAAAAACCACACACATAATTACTAGAGGCAACAGCAATAATCAAAAGACGAACATTTATATTATTAAAGGGTTAGTTCACCCAAAAATGAAAATTCTGTCATTAATTACTCACCCTCATGTCGTTCCAAACCCATAAGACCTCCGTTCATCTTCGGAACACAAATTATGATATTTTTGATGAATTCTGAGAGCTCTTTGACCCTCCCATAAACAGCAATGTAATTTGAACAAAAACAAAATATCCGTGCGGTGTGGCTGACACAGAACAACAGACGCTGTTTGCGTTCAGTGGATACTCTCCAAAATGGCACTAGGGTGACGCGGAGGAGACAAATTGTTTTTTTTTGTTTTTCTTTTGAGTACAAAAATATTCTCGTAGCTTCGTAATATTACGGTTGAACCCCTGATGTCACATGGATTATTTTACCGATCTCCTTGCTACGTTTCTGGACCTTGATCGTGGTAATTACATTGCTGTCTATGGGAGGGTCAAACAGCTCTCAGATTCCTTCAAAAATATCTTAATTTGTGTTCTGAAGATGAACGGAGGTCTTACGGGTTTGGAACGACATGAGGGCGAGTAATTAATGACAAAATTTTCATTTTTGGGTGAACTATCCCTTTAAGCAAGAACACATGGGCAAAATACAAGACAAACTGAATTTATCTGAGTGAATACAGCACAAAACCATTTATATCCAAAAGGTGAACATGGAGGTATAATTGCGTTTACACACTTCACACTATAAGTGACCAACAGTGTCCTCTTCCCCCTCAACCTTCAGAAACAGGAAGACAACCTCCATTTTCATCTCCACAACACAAGAGCAGATTGTTCACAGGAGAGTCCTCCTTGAATTCCCGAGGTTAAAGTTGACCTCTTCAGAGAGATCTAATACAGTTTGCCCCATTTGTCACAGCAGGACTGACCCCTGTGACCCAGACATAATGAAAACGTGTTCCTATAGGAAAAGAGTCATTTGAGGGCCATTCGCTCCATTACGGTCAAGCAATAAAAAGGTTAAAAATAAATGTAGCATTACTCCGTGCTAATCCCATTTCGTATGCCTACATGCATCTAACCAACCGCTGGTAAATTAGTGCTGGAATCAAAAGCAGAGGAGGTTCCTTTCGGCCGACTCCATGACCTGCCGCCCGCACCTCCTCCTGAATAACTGCAGGCCCACATCTCCACACAGCAATTACAGACCATTTCCACAAGGATCGGGAAGCTCTCTTTCTCTCACCCACACTCCTCCTCACAAATCTTGCTCCCACATTCATCTGTTCTTTCAAAGGCCAGTCTTGAGATCTCATTCTCTTCTCAATTTTGATAGATACTCTAGACACTAAGCCATTCTGACCTTTCCAAAAAAATCATTTTTATAGAACTTTCGACATGTTTGGAACTATGGGAACTTTTATGACTTTGGGGTTGATTTTATTTAAACTAACAGGGTTCTTTCTTTTTTTTTGCCATATCTCAATCACTTAGTTTTGATACTTTTGAAATGTACAGTATGTGCTATCTACAGTACAGTATTATTTAAAAGCTTAGGGTCAGAAATTTTTATTATTTGTTTGTTTTGAAAGAAGTCTCTTCCAAGACCTGCATTTATTTGATAGCAAAAAAAATACAGTAAAACCAGTAATGCATTACAATTTTAAAGAAATATTTTCAATACAAATAATTTAATCCTGTGATGAATTTTGCTGAATTTTCAGCATCATTACTCCAGTCTTCAGTGTCACACGATCCTTCAATAAACATTTTTTTTTATTACTATCAATGTAGAAATCAGCTGTGCTGCTTAATGTTTTTGTGTCAACCACAATATTAAAAAACATTTTTTTTTGAAGGTTCTTTGAATAATAGAAAGCTTGAAAGAACAACATTTATTTGAAATCTTTTTTTTTTTTCTTTTTTTACAATACATATCTTTAATGTCACTTTTGGTCAGTTTAATGCATCCTTTATTTAAAGTATTCATTAAAAAAAACAAATCTAAAACTTTTGAATGGTAGTGCATTTTATACTTTACATATTTTATTGTACAGATCCTAGATTTCAATACAACTATTTTATTGTTTTTTATTTGAGAAGTGGTGGAAATGACATTCGTTCTCGACAGTCCAGGATTGGGAAAATGGCAAAAATGACAATTCATCTGTGCTGGAGATATATACCCTGTTGGACATTATTAGCAGACCAATTAAATAAACTATAGTTTGGAAAAGGCTTGTTAAATAATGTAATTTCAAAAAATCCAAAGGGCCAAAAGTTAGAAACACTCAATTAATGAATATGCTAAATCAAGCTATCCCACGTTCCATATGCATGAAGCGTTCGCCTTAGCTAACCTCACCAGGGTTAATGTGTTGACTCATTATGCAATAAATCCAAAGCGCGTTGTTGCTAATGGTAAAAAAGGTGTGCATTTCGTGAGCGCTCTGCAACATTACTTGTGAGCTCTGAGTATTAGAGATAGAAAGCTCTTTGAACAGAGAGCTCAGACAATAAGATGTGGCAACGGCTCAGAGCCATCCACCCCCGGACCAAGAGGAGAGTGGGTGTGCGGAGTGAATCCATCTCTTATAAAACCCATTCCTTTTCAAATGACTGTCGGGAAACCTATGATAAATGCAATCTCTTGAGGCCTAGGGACTTCTGACACAGCGACAAAGCTATATCTTTGTCGAGATCACAAAGGCGACCAGTGAAAGTTCTTTTACACTTATTAAATATATTGCGAGTGATTGTTAGGTCAAGATCCATTAACTTGTCAGAGAAGTAACTGCAAACGTATCGATTGTTTAAGTGTCAAAGGGCCGTGGGAATTTCATAGGACTGAGTGTATACTCGTATTCCTTAAAAGCCTCGGAGGGAGTAAACATCTGCCATACTTTACACTACAAAAGCACATCTCTTGTTTACTTAACAATTACAAGGGAAAAAATACCTCGCTCTCTTTCTTTAGAGGTTTATATTTGGTTACAGTACTGCAAAGAGGGGAATTGTAATGTTATGACACAAATAAAAGAAAAGTTTTTTTTTTGTCATTATTTACTCACCCGCATGTTGTTCCAAACTCACAAGCTGTTGTTTTTCCATGGAACATAAAAGAACTGCTTAAAGATTCTTAAAAATTCTCTTATTCTAATACAACAGTGTGTAATGACCAACTGTCAAGCTTCACAAATGACAAGAAAGCCCCAAAATATAGCCAAAATGATTAAATCATATTCAGCATATTGTAAAAACAGCATAGTTTTGAGGATACATAATGAGAAATGGAGAAAATTATGGAAACTTAAGACCTATAACACCCATGATTTCTTGTCAAAAAGTCGTAAATAATGTAGGGTACAATTATTTTCACACAAAATCTGTTCCTCCATTAATGTGCAATACAAACGTATATATTTTTTTCTGCAATTATACATTTTAGGCACAGTGAATAGCACATTTTTTTCAAGGTTGTACCCTATTTCCTGTATGTTTCCAAATTACAGAAGACACAGATTAATTATTCCAAAAACATTTCTTCTTGTGTCTGTGTGAACTCTTTTGCTCCAGAGCACCAACCCCCATCTGTCAAGTGACCTATGAATGATAGTTCATTATTAGCTTAACTGCGATTACTCCTCAGATATTACTACACTGATAATGTCTGATTCTCCTTTAATAGCTTACTTCTGTCATTATTTACTCACCCGCATGTTGTTCCAAACTCACAAGCTGTTGTTTTTCCATGGAACATAAAAGAACTGCTTAAAGATTCTTAAAAATTCTCTTATTCTAATACAACAGTGTGTAATGACCAACTGTCAAGCTTCACAAATGACAAGAAAGCCCCAAAATATAGCCAAAATGATTAAATCATATTCAGCATATTGTAAAAACAGCATAGTTTTGAGGATACATAATGAGAAATGGAGAAAATTATGGAAACTTAAGACCTATAACACCCATGATTTCTTGTCAAAAAGTCGTAAATAATGTAGGGTACAATTATTTTCACACAAAATCTGTTCCTCCATTAATGTGCAATACAAACGTATATATTTTTTTCTGCAATTATACATTTTAGGCACAGTGAATAGCACATTTTTTTCATAAGGTGTGCCTTTAGCCCTGTTGTACCCTACTGTTCCTCAAAAAAATCTTTTGAAAACTTCAGAAGACTTGGAATATAGCTAACAGGCTACTTTCATGATACATTTTTGAGCTATGAAGCAGTTTGAACATGCTGCCTAACATCTCGTTTGTGTTCTGAAGACAGAAGAATGTCAAATTGGTTTAAAATGATTGTAAATGATGATAGACTTTTCATTTTAGGTGAACCATCCCTTTAAAAACTCATCTAAAATGGCTCGTCTATTAGCACATTAGCCCCATAACAAGAACTGTATGTGTTATTGATGAATATAACCAAATACATGCCCTCAATGTCTGTTTCTATCTGCGGTCTGAGCATTTCACAGAGTGATATGACAGAAACATTTTGTTGCACGTTGTTGCTAAGAAACCACCTGTCCAGAATTTCTACATGAAAAATATGTCCTCTCACTTCCTTGAAATGAAAAAAAAAGAAAAGAAAGAAAAAGAAGAAATTATAGTTTGCTCCTGGTGATCTCTGATGAAATGAGTCCCTGAACAAGTGAAATTTCACGCCTGTTGGGTATGAGAATGCTTTCATCAAACTGATTTATGGGAAGGTAATATGCATATTGTAACCGAAACCTTTGCTTGTTATTTCCGTAAAACAGACACACCTATAAGTTTCCCCTGGAACTGTGTGAGCATGGTAACCATGTTTACTTCACTCTAAGTTGACTATTTGGGAGAGGTGTTACATACACTCCTACTGCATTGTTTCACCTGGAGACGAGATGAAACATGTCCTGCTGCATCACATGTCTCTCACTTCACCCTGATCACCACCGCTGGAGGAGATTCCAATCAATTACTATGCATAAGTAGTAAACTTTACCCTACAGCAATCTGTGAACAAAAATGCTTTGTCAAGAAATCGCAATATCGCCAAGAGTGGCTATGCTCCAGAATACTCCAAAATACAATTTAGAACTATAATTACATACAAGCATGCACTGAATTTCTGAATGTTGCCACAAGGGCCACTATAGTGAAATTAGATAGATAGATCACTAGCCAGACAATCACAGACCGGAAGTTAACTTTGGGCTAGGCGCGCAAGTCTGATGAAACAGTCTATAGAACAATAGAATGATAGATAGATACTGAAAGACCATTTGGGACTGCTGACATCATGTTGGTATATCTTTAGAGGGCGGAGTTTTGGAAAGAGGGTGTGTGGTTAAAGTTAGCAAAATGGCACTTCCAGCACCTTCAACGGCACAGCCACAGCAATGTCTGTGATCCCGCTAGCAACCAATACAGACATGAACATTTTGTATAAGTACACTGTATTCAACAGACACTTCAAGAGATTTCAGTAAGTGCAAGATTCATGTTTTGCCTGGGAATCAAAGTCACAAATTTGTGCTACATATTTAAAGCTAACTCCTGAGGTAAATCCCTGAGCACTGAGGTTTGTTACCACCACAGCGACGCAAGAACACATGTAAAGCCCCATTCACACCAAAAACGATAACTATCAAGATAACTATAAAGAAATTAGCGATATCGTCTGTTTATTCTAAGCGCATGCTCATCTGGCGCTTTAAATTCTTGAGCTCGGTAAATAAGGATGAATTCTGATTGGGTGTCAATTAGGGATGCACGATAAATCGCATGCGATATTTAATGCGCATCTTGTCAGAAAGCCGGTTCTGTAATCAGCGGTAAATCTCCATCACCTGCGGGCTTTCACACTGAGCAGCATTAACTACACAGAGCCGTTGTTCACTGACGAGCCAACGGCTCTGTGTAGTTAATGTTGCTCAATGTGAAGCCCCGCAGGTGATGGAGATTTACCGCTGATTACAGAACCAGCTTTACTGATAAGATGCACGTTAAATATCGCATGCGATTTATCGTGCAGCCCTAGTGTCAATGATTGTATCGTTCATCAGCTGGAAAAAAAAATCGTTCTGAAAGTGATTCCAACGATATCGTTTCTCTGTGCCTTTAACGTTATAGCTGTGTGGACTCTATTCTTTAATATTGAGAACGATTTTTAGAAATATATTTTAGCATTATCTTCCTTGGCGTGAACGGGCCTTAAATTCAACGAAACCACATGCTAACAATGCACTAGCAGGTGCATTAGCTCACAGTAAGAGTCTGGCCTCACACTGCACCTAAATGGCTTGACCTGAGCTTGCCCACACACGCAGGTGAGCGGACAGCAGTTATGTCACCCTCCAGCTGGCAAAGGTCCCATCAGGCCTGCCGCCGGTGCTCGCCTGGAGGCTGATGGGATTAGAGAGATCCGGCTGAGCCCGGCACTGTCTGGATGACTGGGCCCCGGCGCTGAGAGTCTGACGACAGGAGGCTGAGTGATTGAGGGCCGGCTGTGACTCACAGGTGAGGCTTGTTTTAAAACCATGGCAACTCCAGTGGGATCACAGCCATCGCTCGCAGGTAGGGAGTGGTTTGTGTGCACAGTTGAGTAACAACCGATCACACACACACACACACACTTGTGAACACATACGCCCTGATACACCCATGCGTTGAGTCACAGAGCATGTTCTGGCTTTCCTGTGACACTTCAGCAGATGTTTAACATCTCACCACTGATGTTTACCCCTCTTATCTTTCGCTGCTCTTTCTCTCTCACACAGAACACTCATCAATACTGCTCTCCTTTTGAACTCAATCAATGTTCTTTAGCTGATTGATTTAACAAGCTATCTGAATAGCGGGTGGATTTGGACGAATGATCCAGCCCTCTAAGAATTGGCACACAGCGATTCTGTGTTAAACGACCGGCAAATCACCAATAGACAGCTAGCGGACTAATTCAAACCCCTCCCGTGAGGTCTAACCCACTTTAGGTTTATGAAATGTAAATCTACAGACTGACATAGTAAACTAGAATTTAAATATCTGTCAGAACGATTGAAAATATTATGCGAATCGTGCCGTATGCTAGTCCTCGTAGTCACTTTTCCATTGCTTTAAGAGTAACACCCCGGATACGGGAGACATCCGCTTGCCCTCAATCAACCAGAATAGTTTCTGTGTCCTCGTTTTAGGTGTTGGCCTTCGGGTGGCCTATTTAACAGGCTTAAGCATCTGATGAGAGCCGTAATCCTACTGGTGTGGTAAATATTAACTTGTTTTTTTAAGTTACAGACCAAAAACTGCAGCAGGAATCCATTGGGAATCTATTGAAACATTGACGAGACACATTGACTGAACCTGTTGCAACACACCAGCATGTCCCCTCCTCCCTAAACCACCTATGCTGGAATGCCCGATAGAGCACATGCCAATAAACATAGCAAGTAGCAAACGATACAGGTTTATGGGAAACAAGCCTCAAAATATAATGGGGGTTATATAAAAAAGAAAGAAAAAAGATAAACAAACAAACAGAACAAAATTTTGCTTAAATATAATTACACAAATTAAATTAATAAATAATGTGAGTAAATAAGTCAATTAAATGAATTTAATATTCATAATGTTTTTATTGTTGCACGTAGGCCTATTCTAAATAAATAATATACATTTAATTGTATTTTAAATGTAAATAATATTTATGCATTACATAAAATATGTATTTTCTTAGACACAATGCCGAATTAAAACTAATTAAAATCTGCATATCAGTTACCAGACATTTACACAATCTATATATCACATTAGTCATGAAAAGTAATATTGGCAATCTCTTAGATAGAGTAGTGCATTACAGGTAGTGTACTGTTTTGTGCAAACTAATTGGTGCACTTATATAATATTTTAAGCTAGACATACCTGCAAACAGCCATAGGTATATACATTTGTGATCACTTAGTTAACAAACCTGCCTTAAATATAACTGCATTGCAAATTGAATTGCAAATACTCAAAAATAATTCATATTAAGCATGTGCTTGTTTTTGTTAAATTATTTTGTATTTCTTAGTCAAAAGCAGAAACAAAACTAATTGAAACCAGCTCTCCATATCGGTTATCGGACATTTAAACAAAATCTGTATTAGGCTATATCAGTAGTTAAAAGTGATAGACAGATAGATAGATAGATAGATAGATAGATAGATAGATAGATAGATAGATATGTGTGGGTGTATGTGCGAGAGAGCGCGCGAGAGAGAGAGACTGGGAAGGGGTGTGTTCTTATCGTGTCAGATAAGTAAAAAGCAATGCAAATCACTTGTTCTCATGGTGCAATTCATTTAAATGACATGAGCAACACGAACAACAAACTTGATCTCCCATCAAGTTCATTAACGATGATAAATCTAAACGTAAAGCCACTTAAGAGAATCACCTTATGCAATACAATAAACAACGACGATAACTCATATCTAAAGCATGCACTTTCGTTACACAAGTCTCATTAGATCACCACCTGTGATCATTAAGTTGTTCCATCAGTTGGATCAATGCACTTTACCTTATAGGCATTTTCCGTAATGCGGTGGACCTCGTCGGTGCGAGACATTGTGAAATCTTCAGTTAAAACCATAAACGGTGCTGAACGTGATGTGTTATCTGAACAGTGTGTCTGTGTGATGAGGGTCAGCTGCGGATCTGCGCTCCGATCCACGGGAGTCTGATCTCTGCTCAACAGTACCGTGCGGAGGCAATGGAATGGAGGAGGGGCTTACAATAGCCCCGCCCCGCGTTCTAACTCGCGCCCTAGAGGCGTGGCTACGCTTCACCTGCGCCCGCCTCCTCCCGGATATAAGTTGCCTAACACCCACTTATCACAATTTTAAATTTTCTATTTGAATATATTTTGAAATGTAATTTATTTTTGTGATGGTAAAGCTGAATTTTCAGCATCATTACTCCAGTCTTCAGTGTCACCTTCTTTGTAACAAAATATCCTTACACTTTCAAAGTGGACTGTCACTGTTGATCAATGTAATGCATTCTTGCTGAATAAAAGTATTACTTTATTTATTTATATATATATATATATAGGATAAAAGCGTCTGCTAAATGACTAAATGTAAAAATGTGCACACACACACACACACACACACACACACACACACACACACACACACATATATATATATATATTAAAATCCATTAAAATTCAATCAAGATTTTTCCATGGCTGTGAGAGCCAAAGAAAAACCTTTATAATTACAGTATTAAAGATAAACGTAGATACATATATGGATATAAATGCATCCATACATGAACAGAATGTTTACATTAATCCCAAACTGAGCCATTGGAAGAGGATTGACAGTTGTGCATCTGTCAGCAGATTAATTTCCTCAATTAGTGATATTAAGAGCCCCCTGCTGGTCATGCCATGCTAACACACATCTGCAAGAGCCATGAGGCCATGACTAGGAAATAAACGTAATCTTACTACTGTCAGATGCACTGATTATTACCCAAACTCTTTTAGGGTTTGCATACATGAACAGGCTTAACAAGCACATTGTTTAAGAAACATCTGTAAAAGTGCTATACACCAAAGGAGTAATTGTTACTCCCAATAAGATTCATTCAAAATGATTGTCGACCCATCATGACTAATCTAGTAGCTAGTCTGGTCGAAGTTAGCAAAACAGCTAACACTGCTTAAACAATGCTACAGACTCATTTATAGCTGTGATAGGTTGCAATGAAAAAGATACTAGGCTAAAGTGTTGTAGCAATTGGGTTCACTTTTTGCATTCGCAAATGAAAATAAAAACAGTCTAGTTTACTAATGCCACATAACAGAGCTCACAGTTCATAGCTTGTTCATTTATTTGAACAAAACCAAATATGAATTGATTCTGAACTGCCGTTTATGCTTCAAGCAAACTTACCTAAACTAACAAAGGTCGATTTTAGTAGAACACGTTAAAAAACACTGTAAACTCTGTAACAACAGCATTTCTATCTACATGGTTTGCCCAGCTTTTATTGTTCATGACATTTCAAGTCGTTCGTAATTACTTTTAAAAGTAAATGTTTTGAATATGTTAAATATTTGTAAAAATATGATTGCAATAAAAACATGTAGCCAATTACAAGAAATAAATTAGAATAGTCTGAAGTCTGAAAAATCAAAAATGTTAAATTCCCTGATATTTCTAAGGTTTCCATGACCATGGGAACACTGATTCTGATGCGTGCCTATTAAATATCCTATGAAAGCCTTCTTTTCTGCCAATTACATTCCCCTAGCTCTTCCTTTCATTCGAAACAAAGCGATGAGGCAGGTTGCAGCATCAAACACTACGCTGCCAGCATCTCTCGCTCCGGCTTGATTGGTGCCTCTTTTAATTCTGCAAAGACACAGAGCACAAAGCGAGTGACAGAAAGCAATCAAAAGCCAAATAAGAGAGCCATGTCATTCTTTCACACAGTGCTGTGTTTTGACAGTAGTGAAACAACACCTGTCTCCCCCGTAGGCACCGCTGGCAATGGATCCGTGGGTAATTCTGGAAGGGTTATGTCTTGTCCCTGCCCAGGATGAAGAGAGCAGCGTTAGATCAGACCCAAGCTATGCACAACCAGCGAATGATGATAAAGACAGGATATCTGGCAGCACGGATGACAGGTTAAGGTCTCCACACCTGAGTGATGGCCTCCAGCTCTGCTAACACAGCATCCTCATCCTCCGCTGTCAAAAAAACTGCCAGCAGTTCATCAATTTGCTGAAAGGGAAGATGTTTCAAGAAGCAGTTAGACATTTGAAGCAATAAAAACCAGAGAAAGAAAGAGCAATGTGGCCAATGTCTTTTGGTGCGTTTCCCAAAAGCATTGTAAGCCTAAGTAGATGAATATATTTTTAAATGTAATTCGATGCGGATTTTTCAGCATCATTACTCCAGTTTTCAGTGTCACATGATCCTTCAGAAACCATTCTAATATGCTGATTTGCTGCTCAAGAAACATTTCTTGTTATTATCAATGTTGAAACAGTTCTGCTGCTTTTCACTTTCCAAGAGTCACTTTTGGTCAGCTGAATGCATCCTAACGGGATAAAAGTAATAATTTCTTTCACAAAAAAAAAAGACCTCAAACTTTGTGTATTACATTAACTATAGACATGTTACACATGCACATGCATATGCTCTTTCTTCAATATGAATGCCACTTGGTTTTGTTTCATCGTGTTATGTAATGCAATGACTTTTATACATTTCAAAGTTAGCATTTCTCTGAATGTTAAGTGGACTGAGTTTGACTCTCATAACCTTCTGATACTCAATGGCCTCCTGCGTTTCCTCCAGTATTCTCTCCACCTCCTCAATAGACATGACCTGATGAAGAAACAAAGATCAATCTGAGGCAAAACAATTTCTTCAGTCAAACTCTCACAACAGTCCAATAACTAACTTTTTATATATTCAAAACATTGTTGACCCTTCGCTAACCTCCACCCCCATTTGGTTATTGTTGCTCACTGAGACAAGCCCTACAGAACGTCCCACACAAATGAATCAGTGAACAGATTTCAGTAAAACGTGCTCATATAAAACCGTGGAAATGGGTATGGGCTGGAATTGTTTATAATGTTCCTACAACACATGATACTGTGAATGTTGGTGTTCTTACTCATGTACATTTGGAAATCAAATGCACAGATCTTCCAAAGACTTATATTAAAAAAGTAGCAAAAGCTTGTCTGATAATGTAGTTGCAATTTAAAGGTGGGACATAGAGAAGGGGCAGGGGATTTCGAGGGGTTCTGGAGATTCCAAGACAAAGACGGGTCTGCTGTAATCTAAGAGTTTAAAGGAACACTCCACTATTTTTGAAAATAGGCTAATTTTCCAACTCCCCTAGAGTTAAACAGTTGAGTTTTACCGTTTTCGAATCCATTCAGCCGATCTCCGGGTCTGGCAGGCGCAATGATATTACGCAGCACCTGAAAATAGGCTTATTGGAAGTTACCTATAATCCTACAACAATGGCCAACAGTTCCCAAAACATGCTGCAACTAACTAAACCGCCCACCGCATAACACCAAACAGACCAATGAATCATCTTGGCACCTAATAACAGCATTTAACACCACCGATAATTGATTACTAAGCTGTTGCAGGTGCATACACTTGTTACAATACAGCAAATCTGTGATTTGAACTAGTTTCGGTCTACAGTATATAGACTTACCTCGTGCATTTGCTTGAGACAGTCATTTCCAGCCTTTAAACCCTCAATGACCTTTATTTCAATCTGAGCAAATTCAATATCTTGAACCTGAATGAGGCATAATCAAAGTATAATAAACAAACAAACAAAGTCAGTTTCTTTAGTGTCACATGATACTTTACATTTTTCTAATATGCTGATTTGGTGCTCAATTATTAATAATGGTCCTTATTATTAACAATGTTGTTTTTACTGCTTAATATTTTTGTGGAAATCGTGATCCATTTTTATTTTTCAGATTCTTTGATGAATAAAAAGTACAAAAGAACAGCATTTATTTGAAGTAAAACTCTTTTTTAGTAATATTATAAATGTTTTTGGTCTCTTTTGAACAAATTAATGCATCCTTGCTTGATAAAAATGTTATTGTTATTATTATTTTAATTATTTCTTGCCCCAAACAATTGAAGGGCTGTGCATCACAGGTTCCACAAAAATATTAAGCAGCAAAGACTGTTTTTAGCACTAATAAAAATAAGAAATGAACAGCAAATCAGCATATCAGAATGATTTCTGAAGGATCATGTGACACTGAAGACTAGAGTAATGATGCTGAGAATTCAGTTTTGATCACAGAAATAAATTACATTTTAAATTTTTCTCAAAAAGAAATTCTAATAATATTTCACAATATTACTTTTTTACTGTATGCTTGATCAAATAAATGCAGTTTAAGAGCACAGGTAAGCATAAGAGCCTCCTTTAAAAAATAAAATAAAATAATCTAATTATTGCAAACAATGTATAGTAGTGTGTATCACATTAAATACCTTTAAGTGATTTTTTTCTTAAATAAAATAATTTTTCATAAGCCAATTTATGGCGTAGTTGAGTAATTGTGCAGTAAATAGGTAAAAAACGACCAAATATCCACAAAAACACAGCATAAATGAATAGTGGAGAAGTAAATAAAAAAATCATATATAGTTTGTCACATAAAAAAATGCATATTTCCTTATGCAATCGCTCTGTAAAGTTTGGGGTCTATATGACCCCAAGGACCAAAAACGTAAACCCTACTAAAGAGCCGATTAAGGGTTAAATATAACCAAATAATATAATCTAAACCCACCATGCGCTCCAGGTTGGCTATCTGGATGTCGGTCTTGTCCAGCAGCTGATCTTGGTAGCGTTTCTTTTTGAGCAGCAGAAGAGCTCGTCTGTGAAATGCATGAATCACACGTGTTAACGAATCTGTTAAACCGAAAGCACTTTTGCCATGTACGATGCAGATGGCACCACGTCAGCACAATAAAGGCACTGTGCACTGCATGATGGCTGACTCTGGGTGACGACTATCATGAATGTTAGCATTGCATAATGAGTGCACTTGTAATCTGAAATATCTTACTCCTTCTTGCCATCCTTCAGGAGCTGTTTGGCCAGATGTCTCTCTTTCTCCAGCTGTAATGTGATTTTCTTCTGATATTGTTTCAGTTTATCTCTCTGCTGTTTCAGTTGCTGTGATCCAGTGACAGGATGCAATGCAGAAACATGACTGTTCACTAATAGAAATACTTATTCATAAAAGCGTCAGTTCTTGACTAAGATGAACAAACAGCTGTCAAAACATGCTATCACAGTCCAGACATGGATCACCTGAAACCCTGTTCCTGTGTTCTGATGAATAAGACAGCAGACTCCGCTCAAAGAGACAGAATATAGTCTATTCTGTGTGAATTGAAGACCCCCCATTGTGCAACACAATATTCAAAGACCTCCCGTAAGATCTTTCTACTGTTTCTTCTGTCATTTTGACAATGTTAACTTTTCTTATTAACAGAAACGGAGTATAAATATATTAAATTAACCACAGCTCATTTTGTGATTGCAGAACTGTTCTTCAATGAAAATTATAGTTATTGAACAGGGGATTTCATTTTGATTTGATTTTGTTTTTTTAGCGTTTTAATTTATAGAGTTATAGAGTTTATAGAGTTAAATTACTATTACTGTAAATAATTTTTTATATGAATAATTGTTTTGTATTTTGTTTCATCTTGATTTTGATTTTTTTTTACATTTTAATTTAATTTAGAGTTAACTTACTATTACTGTAAATTATTTATTTAATTCAAATTTTTTTATATGAAATATTTTTGTTATTTTCTGTTTCATCTTGATTTTGTTTTTTAGCATTTTAATTTAGAGAATTTACTAGGCATGATACATACTGTAAATTAATTGAAATACTTTTATTTCATTATTTTATATTTCATTTTTATTTTTTTGCATTTTCATTTAATTTAGAGTTAAATTACTATTAAATAATGTATTTAATGTAAAGCTTTATATATGAAATATTTTTGTATTTTCTGTTTCATCTTGATTTTGTTTTTAGCTTTTTAATTTAGAGAATTTATTAAACATGATATATTCTGTAAAAAATAATTGAAATACTTATTTCATTATTTTATATTTCATTTAGATTTTTTTGCATTTTAGAGTTAAATTATTTTCATATTAGGATAGGATAGGATATTATACATCATATCTAATCAGACAATTAAGTACTAATTTAATTAATTTAAATACTTTTAGTTCGACCCCCTGGTAAATTTGTTGAGGCCCTTGTTTGAGAACCATTGGTCTATAGAATAATAGGTTATATTGTATACTATTATAAAACAATGTAAATTGTATGTTAAATGTAAATTGTATCATGCTTTTATTGTTCAGTTTTTTTATGCAATACAATATATACTGACATTGTATTCTATAGTAGACTGTGTTCTTCTGTTGTATTCTATGATAAACTGTTCATATATGGTGAAGAATTATTTTATTGTCAGTTGTTTTTCTAATTAACATACGGGTTCTCTTTTTCTTTTTCTTCTCTTTCATTACTTTCTTTTTTATGCTATTATTATTATACTTTACTGTATATTCTATATTTTTACATATCTTGTATTGTCCTTGTAAGTTATGCATGTTCCCTTTCTACCCTGTCATTCTTCTCGAGGAGTAAACAAAGTAAGAATTTCATTGTACTAGTAACTTACACATGACAATAAAGATCTTGAATCTTGATAAACTGTTCTCAATAACATACAGCACACACGGAGTCTGTTCTCGAACACATTGTACTCAATTCTATACATGTTTTATTGTGTTCCGTTTTCTACTCAGTTCTGTTGTATTCTACTGTTCTGTTCTACACTGGTTTTATTCTGTGGTGTGTAAAGTAGGACAGCTGATCTAATCCGCTGGTTTATGCTGGTCATGTGCTGGTTTATGCTGGTCCTTTTGCTGGTTTATGCTGGTCCTTTTGCTGGTTTATGCTGGTCCTTTTGCTGGTTTATGCTGGTCCTTTTGCTGGTTTATGCTGGTCCTTTTGCTGGTTTATGCTGGTCCTTTTGCTGGTTTATGCTGGTCCTTTGCTGGTTTAAGCTGGTCCAGCAAAAGGACCAGCATAAACCAGCAAAGGACCAGCTTAAACC
>NW_015555721.1:1383386-1384849 GCF_001515605.1 Sinocyclocheilus anshuiensis
TGTGTGAGAGAGAGAGAGAGAGAGAGAGAGAGAGAGAGAGAGAGAGAGAGAGAGAGAGATAGAGAGAGAGAGAGACAGAGATGCTCACTGATTGATAAATTGAGTCTTCTTACCAATATCACCCTGTCCTGATCTGTCACTCGACTGGTGACTCGACCCTGTCTGCCGAAAACATTTCCCATTGCGAATAAACCACATTCCCGCCTTACTGCTAATATCACATCTCATATGAAGATGCAGTTGTAGATGCATCTACAATCTGTAGATGCAGCTGCGCCCTCTGCTGCTGGTGCAGCGAGAATGCAGTAATAACGTCACTATTTGCCGCCCCCTGGTGTTTTTTTTTGTGCACGTGTCTAAGAAACGTTACCTGTTTCCAAATGAACTGACACCTGCAGTGACAATCAAAACACAGCAAACATGATATAGCACACGTACCTCTGTAAGATGTCTGTTAAAGATCGCTTGATCTGGAAAGTTGTGTACAAACGTCTTTAAGATGTCAACATACAATCTAAATCATAAACATCTTAAAGACATCTAATAAACGTCTATTTGACATCTGATAGGGAACGTCCTATAGACGTATTGCAGATGAGCAAACTGTAAATGCAGACGTCTCCGTGATGCTATCAAGGTATGTATTAGATATGGCTCAGGTCCCTTCAGTGTAAACATATTGAATATTTAGTTTTAGCGATTCCAAATTTAATAGTACATCTCTCTTTGACAAGCTGGATGATTTGAGGTATCATGGCAGGTGTCATAGTTAAATTTTTTCTTCATTTTTATTTTAAATGATTATTTGTCCATAACTAAGTATGTGCAATAGCAATAGTGCTGCACGCTTTGGAGCACAACACTAATGATTTATAGATTTCATTAATTAATTTTTAATACTTTTGACCTCTATAAAATATAATTAGGTTTAACCCTTAAATGCATGAATGTTTCGCCAATCATTATTACATATTCGGGTCTAGGGATGTAACGGTATGAAAATTTCTTATCACGATTATACCCAGCTAACAAAAAAAGGTCCCCAGGACGTCCCCTAAATGGTGTCTGATTAGGGAGACACACAAAATGTGCAGTATTGGGGGGCGCCCAGGACCAGGGTTGAGAAACACTGCTTTAGGTATTACATGGTGTGAAGATGAAAACAAAATGCCATCGAATCGTTTCTGAAGACAGTAAGAACCTGAAGATGAAAACAAAATGCCATCGAATCGTTTCTGAAGACAGTCAGAACCTTCAGAGGTTCATTCAATTAATTCCTTCATATATTCAATTGTATAATTCCCTTAGCACTCTTTTAAAACCTCCCAGCTTTTCCGCCCTGCTTTCACTCAAAACGTAACTACTCTGCATGCTGTGCGCACGTGAGACTGTTACTTAAAGGGGTCCTATTATGCTCTTTTACAAAGTCTTGATTTTGTTTTGGGGGTGTACTAGAACAGGCT
>NW_015555721.1:1384885-1385192 GCF_001515605.1 Sinocyclocheilus anshuiensis
GTGCTGTGATTGGTTAGCTGGGCCAGTGTGTGTTGTGATTGGCTCCACTCGGCGCCTGGTCGGGAAATGTCATGCATGCCCCTTACCATAGCGCTTCAGTGTAAATATTGTGAGCTTCAGTGTAAATATTGCGTCAAAATCAAATCAAATCAATTTGAGCGTGATTTAAACCCGGATGATTGTAACTACTCTAAGTTCGTCTGCCTTGGGAAAGCTAGCATGTCTCCAACAAAGTGATAACACTCGTTGCCTTCTCTAGTGCAGCTCAACCAGGTCTCGTCCCATTCGTCGATATTTGTGATATCAC
>NW_015555721.1:1385537-1388012 GCF_001515605.1 Sinocyclocheilus anshuiensis
GATATTTTTTATGCTCAAACAGCAACATTACAGACTAACTAAAGTTGAAAAAGTGAAAAAGCATAATAGGACCCTTTTAAAACTGTGCTTTATGCTGGACAGTATTTATTTATCTCGAGTTGTTACAATCGCGGTAATCTAATACATTTTTTATGATAATTAAAAGATGAAACGGTAATACTAACCGTGGGGAATTTTATCGTGATTCATCGTCAAACCGGTAATCATTACATCCCGAATCGGGTCTTTAGCGATCCGGACCTATATATCCAGCACGGATGGATCTCTAACTGCTGCAATAGCAAAAAACTCTCTTGATATTTTAAGAACAATTACAAAAGAATAAAATGAAGCATATATCGTTGTCAGAGCGCACTTCCACAGTATATTCAGCATCTGTCTCATATTCACGATTTCAACTATATTCTCAAAACTGTCGTTTTCAGTGACTTCATATTCAATATTTTGATCACTGGCAGCTTATTCATCACATCCAGCATCAAATGACAGTGACATTTATATTTCATTGCGTATAGTAATTGCTCTGCAGTAAAGCCATTCAAACCACTTCAATTTTTGCTGATGATATTCGTTTGTTTTATGCCTGCCGTAATTATGAGTGAAACGTCACGTCATCATTTTGTATCAAACAGTGCCACCTTGAGGAAAAAGATGCATTGCACAAATTGAGGAAAAAATACTTACACACATACCTCAGGTCTCTAGCGACCCTATACACTTTTTACAAAAAAAATGAATCAGAAAACAGGCATTATTTTATATTTTACTATTTTTTTCTTGTTATATTGTTTATAATGAATAGATTGAGGAATACTAAGAAAGTTGATGTCTAACTTTAAAAAATGAAGGAGGGAGAGGGTAGAGAATGATGTCCCAGGGCGCTAAAGACCCAAGGTATACATTATAAGGGTTAAAGAATGATTTTTTTCTTCACACCAAACATGTTCACACAGCAAGAACTGAAATGAGAAATTACTGCTATGGAAGATTGTTTTAGCCATTGGATAAAAAAGAAGCTAATTTTAACTTTGTTAGTTTATATCTCACAATTTTGACTTCTGAATTCTGAGAGCTGCAAGATATAAATGCAGAATTGTGAGATATGAATGTGTAATTCTGAGAAAAAATTTCTGAATTGCAAGATAAAAAGTTGCAATTACAGTTTTTACTTAAAAATAACTCGCAATTCAGAGAAAGAAAAAATGAATTGCGAGATTTCAACTCGCAATTGAGAGAAAGAAGTCTGAATTGTGAGATACAAACTCACAATTTAAAGAAAAAAGTCAGAATTGCGACGTAATCTCAGAATTGTGAGAACTGCGAGATGAAGTCGCAATTACTTTTTTCCCTTTTTTAAATTCCACGATAGAAGCAGCCTTCCATTACGGCACAAATTAAGAATAATAAAAATGTAACTTTCAGTAAAAATTATTTATTTAATCAAATGTCACAAAAAAGTATTACATTAACAATAATTAAAAAACAGCACTTTTCAAATGTTATGACAAATAAAGACAGTAATAGTGGTAGAATTCAACATGTATAATCTAATCTAATTGTATTATTTTTCATTCACTGGGATAATAAACAGCTGCCTGTCTGAACAGCAGCATTGTGAACCTCAATAACAATAACTTCTTTAGAAATGGCCAGATCTACTATACAGTACATCAGTGGAAACACACAAAAGCGCTTAAACTAGAAAAATAGGCTTTGTCAGCTTTGATCTAGTTTGAATAAACAGGCATACAAAGACACGTTAAGAAGCTTGAACCAAACAACTAGTCTGTCTGTGATTTCCAAATTGTTCATCCCCGTATCTACCATTGCAGAACATGATTAATATTTATCTTTGTTCTGTGCCGTGAGGCTCATAAATATAGTCTGAAATGAATAGCAGACATATTTGTCTACTAGATTACAGACATTTATATTTAAAGAGAGGCACCAACAAAACACCTTGTCCCTCATGCAAAACATCTTTATCATAGCAGACCATCACAGAAGCCCGTTCAATTAATAATTTATCTCATTCTGTATCATTTGGTGTCTATTTAACCATCTATTTAAAGGGGTCATATGATGTTGCTAAAAAGAACATTATTTTGTGTATTTGGTGTAATGAAGTGGGTTTATGCGGTTTAAGGTTTAAAAAACACATTATTTTCCACATACTGTACATTATTGTTTCTCCTCTATGCCCCGCCTTTCTGAAACGTGTTGACTTTTACAAAGCTCATCGGTCTGAAAAGCGAGGTGTGCTCTGATTGGCCAGCTATCCAGTGCGTTGTGATTGGCCGAATACCTCAAGCATGTGATGGAAATGTTACGCCCCTTACCATATTGTGATGCCATGTCCCAGCCGGAGCGACGAGACAAAACCAATAAAACCCATTACAAATGAGGCATTTGTTGCATCCAGTGGGGACATAATTACGGATTATAATGACTTAT
>NW_015555721.1:1388261-1392385 GCF_001515605.1 Sinocyclocheilus anshuiensis
AGAGCTTGTAAGGAAAAATTGAAATCGCATCATATGACCCCTTTAACTTACAAAAGTCAGTGTATATTAATTAAAGGCTCATAATCGAGCTCAAGGCCTTTGTGTGGTAAAATGAAACCATTATTTTTTCTTTATCATTTACTTAAGCTATTAATCACCATTTGCATGCCCTAAGCTGAAGTGCTAATCAAAACCTGAATCTCGAACACCAGGCTGATCCAGTTTGCTGCTATCACAGAAAACAATTTATTAATGATCTGGCAAGCCCCTGAGCAGAATAAGCGAATATTTACATGATCAGAGCTCACCCATAAACCTCTAAAGTATCCTTTGCCTTTCTAGATGAGACTTGGATGGCATGCAGTCTTTGAGAACTCCCTTTGATGCATTATAATTTGTGCTTTAACATCCACAGGTGTCCTCCTTTGAGATGAGACGAGAGATCTCCGTCTACAGTACTTGACCTATTAAAGGAACGCATCTCATGCTGCTGGAGACCTCTTGAGGACGAGGAAGCAGGAAAACTAAATCTGGAAGTCTGTCCCGAAGTGTCTGATTTGGGCATCAGTCATAGACAGGTAGGTGGTCCTCATGCTGGGCGAATACTGCGGTTGTTAAAGAAAGAATGAAGAAACAGATGTTAAAGGTGTTTGACATTAGATACTAGCATGTGTAAAAAACAATCCTTCAAGCCCATACAGAGATCTACACCGAGAAAAATCACTCATTTTTTTTAACAAGAGTTTTTAAAAAATTTTAATGTGGTGTGGGCGTGGCCAGTGCCTTTATGCAAATGAGGAGCGATGCAGTCACTACCACTGTCGCACCTAAACTTCCTGTCAGACACTTTACAAGTTACTTAACTTTAAAAAAAAAAACAAAAAAAAAACAAACAAAAAAATTATATATATATAAAATTTATACACACATATATACACACACACTGTCAAAAGTTTAGTATCAGTAAGATTTTTTATGTTTTTAAAGAAGTATCTTATGCTTATCAAGGCTGCATTTATTTAATCAAATATGCAGAAAAAAAAACAATAATTAGTGAAATGTTATTATAATTCAAAATAATGGAATTATTATATTCAAAACTATTTGAATATAATTTAAAGTATAATTTATTTCTGTGATGCAAAGCTGAATTTTCAGCATCATTAGGCCAGTCTTCAATGTCACATGACCCTTAGAAATCATTCTAATATGCTAATGTATTATCAATGTTGGAAACTTTATTATCAATTAAAATTCAATTAAATTATCAATTTTATTATCAATTAAAATTCAATTAAATTATCATTTTTTTGGAACCTCTGATACGTTTTCAGAATTCTGTGATGAATAAAAAGTTTGAAAGAACTGTATTAATTTAAAATAGAAATATATTCTAAGAAGTCTTTTAATAACAATTTTTTTAATAAATTTAAGACATCCTTGCTGAATAAAAGTATTAATTTCTTTCAAAAAAGAAAGTAAAAAAACTGACCCCAAACCTTTGAACTGCAGCTTATATTGATTTCTATATATGCATATATAAAAATGTATAAATGTATGTGCATATGTGTATATAGACACATACATGCAAATAGACTTGAACATGAAAATACTAACTTGCCAGGAGGACTTGCAAACACTGTGGGTGTTGGCAAGGTGGAGGAGTTACTATAAGCAATTTCACTGCTCTATGTGATTCATTTCTGCCCATTTACTGGAAATAATAATAATAATAAAGTAATGTGTGGAAATCTCCAGAAATGAAATCACTGTATGTGTGAACAGGACTTGAGGTGAGGAAAAAGGTGAGTTGGAAAAACACAGATGAATTTTTGGCAAAAGACAACAGCTTACATTTTAAAGGGATGTACAGAATGTTTATGAAGTGGGTGATGATATCCTCAAAGGAAGGAAACGTGGACAAAGAGGACAAAGGCATGTTGAGGGGGGGACAGGAGCGCACTTACTGTTTCTAAATGTCTGAGGATATAACTTCACATGTGATAAAAGACAGGAAAAGAACTCAATTAGCTGTGAAATATCATTGTGTGAATACAGAGTCTTGACAGTTAAAAATGAAGCTGGGAATCGGTTCATTAGACAGAAGACTGTCCTGTGATGAGTTGTACGCCTCCTGCAATGCTTCAACCAACACGACTCACTAGATGATCCTCTCAATTACACCCTTTCACTTATGATTCATCTTACAGCTCACAATCTGCACAAGCCTGATGGACAATTTGGCTTCGAATTATATCAAGACAGGACTGTTTTTAATTAATTTTCATTAAAAATTAATAGTAATTTCTCCTTTTTCCCTTTATAACTGCAAGGATATTCAACAAAAAATGGAAACATCAGGGGGCAGTAATGCTCCATGTCTGCTTTCAGCTTCAGTTCTCATGCTCTCGAACACCACAATCACACAAAGCAACCTTAGACACAGGTTACATTAATGAAATCATACTGGATCTAATATAACATTCACCATAATTAAGAATTATGGTGAATATACACTATACCTTTCAAAGTTTTGGGGTTGGTGAGATTTTTTAATGTTTTTGAAAGAAGTCTCTTATGCTCAGCAAGGCTGCATTTATTTGATGAAAAATCCCATATAAACAGAAAATTCTGAAATATTATTACCCTTTTAAAAATCAGTTTTCCATTTGAATATATTTTATGATGTAATTTATTCCTGTGATGAAAACTGTATTTTCAGCATCACTGATAAGACTCTGAAGACTCCAGTCTTCAGTGTCTCATGATCCTTCAGAAATCATTCTAACATGCTGATTTCCAGCTCAAGAAACATTTTTTACTATTATCAATGTAGAAAACAGTCATGGTACTTATCAGTTTATATTATATTATAAAACTATATATATTTTTTCGAGATGTTTTTATGAAAAAATAAAAATATTTACTGTTTAATAGATGCTTGCTGAATAAAGTGTTAATTTCTTTTTCTTTTAAACCTTACTGACCCAAAACCTTTGAATAGTTGAGTATAAGTGATAATTAAAAGAATAACTGACCAAAAATCAAGCGTAGAGTTAGTTCTGGCAGGTCACGTTAGTCAAGCTCGCATCAGCTGACTCTCAGCTGATCCCCATCTACCTATAGGAATACGACAGCTATCTAAGCATTCATATATAAGGTCCCTCAGTATTATCAGCAGTTTTCGCATTGCTCAATAGCTAATTACACTCCTCCATCCCCAGCTCCTCCTCTGTCAGTCAGGATTCAGCCTTCTGATTCTCCTTTGAATCAGACTAATTCTAAAATGTGTACATAACATTATTGAACTTTAACGATATCTGCAATACATTTATGTTGGTTCTGTTCTGTTTACCCTGGGGGGGTTATCGCTGCTCTCCCTGCTCTCATCCATGCTAGGCTGCATGGATGCGCAGGGAGTTCTTGCCCAGAACAGAACCATACCGCCAATCCAAACTGTATTCTAATTGTCAATCATATTTGACGATAGTGGTCCTGACAGAAATGAAATATTTCTATGGTCTGCAGAAGAAAGCAAGTCATACAGATTTGTAATAGTGCTAAAAATCCGCAACTACCTCAGTATATGATACACATCATAATGTATTTTTGTCAAGTAAGACACGGTATGGAGTTGAGAATTTTTACCAGTTTTAACCAGTTTATACTCAATTAGATGACCTACCTCTTCAGAAATTTTAAGAGAATTTACATACAAAATAAATAAATTAAATATTATATTAATATTATATATAATTATTTATAATTGTATCAGCAGAGCCCTATTGTGGAATGGCATAATGGTTGGATATACAGTCATTTTAATTTTTGCCGCACAATGTTTTGCGACACATTAACAGACCAATGGTTGGTGATATAGAAACCATCAAATATACAAAAATGGAATAAAACTGTTAGTAAAGGGAAGATTGAAATCAAAATACCGATGGTGGTGGTGAACCGCTCCCAATCAACGGGACGTTTTCATAGCGCGGACTTCTTTCAAATAGCATGGATTGGTTCCTGCAGGAGAGGAAGAAAGATAAGTGGGTCAGCATGAGAGAAAACAACAGCTCTCGCTCTCTCTCTCTCTCTGTCTCTCTCTCTCTCTCTCTCTTTCTCTC
>NW_015555721.1:1392399-1411310 GCF_001515605.1 Sinocyclocheilus anshuiensis
CTGCAGTGGAGGATGCAGACTCGTCTGGCTGCCCATGCTGCTGCTGTAGCTGCAGAAACTGTGAACTTGAGCTCTGCTGGGGTTATACGGTGTGATGCGTCTCGACGGGTTAAAGGGGTCCTCCTCATCGATATCATCATAATCCCTGTCCCTGAGGACAACCAATCACACGTCAGCCACACTGATGGTCTCAGGTGCCATGCACTACAATGACACGGCAGGAAGGTGGATGGTACCTGATGGCGATGAGGGTCCAGGCACGTGGGACGGCACACAGCAGGGCACAGAAGGCACAGGCTGCCAGCAGAGAGAACAGGCACAGATACAGGAGCCCCTCCACGCCATCATAGCAAACACCCAGCAGCGCCTCCAGATAATCCTGCAGGACCAGAGCACTGTTAGATCAACACAGGACCTAAACATATTTCCTATTTGTTTTTAAGTAGTCTGAGATAATTTATTATTATTTATTAGAGAAAAAACTGCTTCACTGCTTGTAAATATTTTAAAAACTTTTGTTTGCAAAATTGAAGTTAAGCAGTGCAACCGACATGCAGAAAAATATAGACCTCTATACCAAGGTCACCTTAAGAAAAATAATAATGTGGTTTACCTTTTCGAAAATAATATCATTTACGAATTATGATTACATGCATTAAAGGTGTAAGGAAAATGTTATTACTTAATACTTGATGGTTACACCACATGACATTTTTACAGACATTAAATTTAATAGTTGGTTGGAAATGGTAAAAAAAAGTTTTTCAAAACCACATGAAATCAACATAAATACAAATTGTAAAAATATTTGAAAAACTTTTGTTCGCAAAATCTAAGTCAAGTGGTACAACCAACATAAAAGCAGAAAAAAATCCACTAATGCCAAGGTCATCATAAATCTCTTCAGTGTTCATGACTCCACCATAAGAAAGAGACTGGGCAAAAATGGTCTGCATGGCAGAGTTCCAAGACAAAAAAAAATAATAATTTGTGGACACTTACATGCATTGAAGGTGTAAGGAACTTTTTTTGATGGTCACACTACATGACATTTTTAGAGACATTACATTTTGAAATTTTGAAAATAGCATAAATAAAAAAGTTTTTAAAACCAAAATAAAAAAAAAAATAAAATCCTCCTGTTCTTTATCATGAACACTCTTATTTGTCATTGCAGGCAGTTTTGGGTTAAAATAATAATAATAAAAATAAATAAACAAAACAGTGAACAAGACTGGCAATAGATAGAAGTCTGACTTAAACCTGACAAACTGTTAAAATATACTTTGAAGTACAAAGGTGACTCACTTTATGCAGACTACGGCAGTCCAGCAAGGCGGTAAGCTGGTGCATATTGAACTCTGAAGAGTTCAAGATCTGCTGAATTCCAAGAAGATCTTTCTAAAATGATTCAAATTGGAAAATAAATGTTTGGAAAAAAGGACGTACAGGATGTGAAGCAGAACCCTCTTTGACAGCACTCTCACCTCTGCGGTGGGATATACAGCGACAGTAAACTGCAGCAAACCTTGCACCTGTATCTGCATGGTGGTCAGAGACCTCAGGAAGATGGTCAAAGACTGCAAAACAGAAACAACAGCAAATCAGACAAACATGTGACCTAAAGCAGTCGATCCACTGAACTAAACAATTTCTACATAGACATGCTATAGGTTCTGCCTTATGTTAATGTAATGACAAGTAAAATGTCATTAATCCATGCTGAGGATATGCATTTACATCTGGATTAACGGTTATTAAGGTTTTAAATTTGGTTAATGGTTACATCTGTCTTATACATCTGCTTTATGACATTCCCCCAAAACATTTACTTTAATAGATCCTCCAAAACAGCAGCTTAACCAGCAGAGAATACTGTCTAAATCAGTGGAAAAGCTTTCACAGGATTCCCACAGGAAATGCGAGAAAGCCAGACAAATCTAATTATCCCAAAACTACAGACAAAAGAGACCCCCTTTGATCAAAGTTTATTTTCATATCGCCTATTCATAATTTAATTAGCCACGCAGATGTTTTACAGAAACATTATAATGGCTTTAACATGGGTATTTGCCTCAATTAGAAGTCAAATGAATCTGTAAGCTCTGTTAATTGCTTGTGTCAGGAGTTCAGGGAGGAATTGAATGCTGACGTGCCGGGGAATCGTTTACCTGCTGGAACGGATTGGGAAGACTCTGGCTGCAGTATAGGTAATAGTGCACTATATCTGCAGGGGACACAGAAACAAAGTGAAGATTCAAATGCTTACAGTCTGTGCCATTAAATGAAACTGAACCATCAAAATGGGTCATTTGGAAACCATCATTAATCATGAGCACATTAAAGGAATAGTTTAGCCTAAAATTATAATTTGCTGAAAATTTACTCTCCCTTAGGCCTTAGTTTCAACTATGGATCCTGTGTAGTGAATGGGTGCCGTCAGAATGAGAGTCCAAACAGCTGATAAAAACATCACAATAATTCACAAGTAATTGTTTAAAGTTAAAATGCCTTAATAATGGATTTGTTTCTTACAAACACACAGCTTTTCAATTCACAAGATAATTGATGGACTGGGGTCGTGTGGATTACTTGTGGATTATTGTGATGTTTTTATCAGATGTTTGGACTCTCATTCTGACGGCACCCATTCACTGCAGAGGATCCATTGGTGAGCAAGTGATGTGATGCTAAATTCCGCTAAATCTGTTCCGATGAAGAAACAAACTTGTCTACATCTTTGACGACCTGAGAGTGAGTACATTTGACAAGTACAGTTTTTCATTTTTGGGTGAAGTATTGCTTTAACATATGACCGCCCACATATCAGCTATTCAGTATTAAGCCACCAATCACAATAGAGATCATTTAAAGGTAAAGTAGCAATAACTATTTAATTCTAAATGTCAGAGAGTGTGGAAAATGATTGTGTGAAACTACATTATGACTGTTTTCGGTGCAAGAAACATTGACTATAGGATATGCCTTTGTTTTAAAAAACATCTGGTTCATGCAAAGGACACAGGCATATGGAGCAATATTACTTACCCGCACTTAAGGAGTCTTTGGTTTCATTGACAATGAACTTGTCAGGAGAGACACAAAAGTCACTGGTGCCCTAGAACAGACCAAACAACAAGCTCACAAGTACAATTCTGCAAAACTGGTTTTAAACAAGAGAAAGAAACTGAAAGGCCACATAGCCTTTGGTGGATGCTGTTGCAGTGCTCACACATATTGGATTATGGTGTTTGTATCAAAATGTGACAGGGTTTCTAAGACCTTTGCTGAAAGTCAGGACCATACAAGGTGATCAAACAGGGGCTAATCCTATTGCAGAGATCTGTGGATGGCCTGGCTTAAATTAGTGGGTGTCAGCGGCAAGAACAGACAGTGAACCGTTACCTCAGATATTGAAAAAGGCTCAAAGAAACCTTCAACTTTCTTGAGGGAAAGTGTCATGAACACTTTTTTCTAGTTAAAATTGTTCTGCACTGATAATCTTCTCTCTGACAAAGCTCTGAAAATCTCATTCATGCATTCAGATCTGAATGCATTCGGATTCAAAAGTGACAAACTGGATGGCAAACCAACCAGATTTTAATTTCAGAACTAGGATGCCCTTGGGATTTAAGCGACATTATTACCAATCATTTCCTAGTTAGGTAAGGTTAGGACAATGGTGGTTTGTTGGACCAGAAAGTTGTTGTTTAAAAACCACCACAGAGTGGTTTACATGTGGTCCCGATGGTAAATTCTCTCTGAAATAAATAAAAAAGGGACAAATGCAGGTGTGAGAGTCACATGTTCCTTCAAGGCTTGTTTCCACTCTCTCTTACTATCAGTAACAGGAGGGAATCGATGTAGTCAGGCACTGCTGGAGTAATCCACTTTACTGCTGCGCCTGACCTCTGCTCTGACCCCTCATTGAGCAGTCTTAAGTTCTGTTCCCCACAGACATCCTGATTGAAGCGTCGGCTCTTACTCTAATCACTGTCATGCTCACCGTTTGCCTCTTAATGTGTAGCTACTCAAAGACTAGAGCTAAAATAAGTAAGCCAATTCATTGATACTTTAATTCATTTCTTAATTGAAATTGGAGATATTATTTAGAGAGTAAAGATTCTAACTCTACTTAGAATGACAGAATAAACTGATTTGTCAACTTTTAAAAAGAAGGATAAAAATCATTCCATGTATTTTGTGGTTGACAACAAAGACTCTGCAATATAGAGTTTGATTGAATGCATGGAGAAACTAGTCTAATTAATAGATGGACAGATCGATTCAGGTCACTTAGTTGATTCATAAAATAAGGATTCAGGAAAGAAACAACTATCTTTATTAGTGAGTCACTAAATGATTCCCACTGATTTGTTCAAACACACCAGTTTGTTCAGAATCATAATGTCATTTTGTAGCTTTTTGTTGGTCGATGTTGAATCCAAAATGTAAGTTACTCGATATTAATGTCTTGTTTATTGAACTGTATACGGGCAATATCACGCAATCATTATATTAGTCAAAATATTAGTGAAGCGTATGGATAAAAACAAATAAAAACACCATTTCTGATTTGATTATGCTTAAATATAGAATTACTATAGTTAATATATTACATTCACTATATATATTTATCATATTACATTGTATTTTATAACAACATATGTTTCTTGACAAAATGCAAATAACATTTACTATTTCTTTCACAGCATTTCTTAGTTATAAATAGGGTTGCAAAAAGGTGGAAAATGTCCAGTAAATTTCGGAAATATTCCAGAAATTTTGGAAACTTTCCAATAGTTTTTGGCATATTCCAGGGATTTTTGGAAAGTTTCCGGAAATTTACCAGGCATTTTCCACCCCTGTGCAACCCTAGTTATAAACACGTTCAAGCAAGGTTGAGGATTCATAGTTGAAGATTTGGACTACTAATGAAAAGTGGCATGTTTGATGTCAGGTAAGTGCGTTACAGGAAGTGTAAAGTACATGAGATCCCCCTTCAATACCCCAGTGACATCATGAACAAGGCACTTAGCTCCTAGGTGCACGGTACTTGCACACCCAATTACTGTATTACAAGTCAAGACTAAATATAAGGCATCTTCAGAGGTGTTAGTGAGGCCAGCAGGGGGTGCTCACCCTGTGGTCTGTGTGGGTCCTAAAGCCCCAGTGTAGTGACGGGGACACTATACTGTCAACAAGCACCGTCCTTCGGATGAGACGTTAAACCGAGGTCCTGACTCTCTGTGGTCATTAAAAATCCTAGGATGTCTTTCGAAAAGAGTAGAGGTGTGACTTCGGCATCCTGGCCAAATTTGCCCATTGGCCTCTGATCATCATGGCCTCCTAACCATCCCCATATCTACTGATTGGCTTCATCACTCTGTCTCCTCTCCACCAATAAGCTGGTGTGTGGTGGGCGTTCTGGCGCACTATGGCTGCCGTCGCATCATCCAGGTGGATGCTGCACACTGGTGGTGGATGAGGAGATACCCCCTGACAATGTAAAGTGCTTTGAGTGCCTAGAAAAGCGCTATATAAATGTAATGAATTATTATTATTATTATTAGATGCAGAGATTAAGACCGAGGCGAGACATGCGACAGAGTAAATTGGCCTGTTTAGTGACACAGAGAGAATGGCTGTTTACATCCGTTAAGCCAGTGGACTGTCTAATTTAAATGACCAGAGCTTTGTAATCAGCTTTTCAAACTGGCATGCACCACGAGACGCATAAACGCAGTCACTGAACCCTGATAATCTCCTAAGAGTTTCACATAGCTCACGCCCCTCTACCCTTACAAACATTCACTTAAAAAAAATCCAGGACAGTGTTAGTGAATGAAGTGACTCATAGTCGTTGGACACTGATCAAAGGGAGTTTAAAGTAAGCAGTCATGTGAAAACACAGTAACTTACCACAGCTGTGGCTGTGCCCGCTCCTAATGACGCCCAACTCATGATCAGGGTCAGTACGCCACACACCATAATACTGAAATGAGAGAAAGAGAGGACATAACAGTGAGATGTGAAGTTAAACATGAAATTAAACACTACCTTGCAAAAGTTTGGGTCCGTAAAATCTTTTTGAAAGAAGTCTCTAATGCTCACCAAGGTCAAAAATACAGTTTTGTCATGACAACTCTCGGAGTGATTTGCATGGTAATGAACATGACAAGGTTAATGTGTTTGGTCTTGGCGGAATAGATCTGCTACGCTGCTGTGGCAGAGCAAGTACCGAGACTTGCTACTGCCAATACATCCACAACATGCTGCTGTGAGCATGTAAGAAATACTGCTGCTGCACATATAACATGAACAACCCCCATATAGAATATTAACTATACTTCCATTTAGTATGTAAATCCAATGTTACTTACAAATAGCTGCTCTCACAGATTCAGTTGGTAATTCATTAAGTAAATCATTACTTACTGAATGATTCAAAACAACTCTTTGACCGATTCATTAAAATAACCTTCTCTTAAGTATAATTTGTTGAGGAAATGAACCATTCTGTTTACACTTTAGTAGGAAGCACATGAATGAGGATGTAAACCAGTGAGAAAGTGATCAAAGGCATGAGCATGCGAGCGATCACATGAGCAAATAGGAAGTCAAAAGGAGACAGAGATGAATGGGGTAAACGGCTCCCTGATGGCCATGGAAAATGGAGCCGATGTTTCCTCAAACAGCCTTTCTCGTCTGAGGATGGACTTAAAAGCACCAATAAAGCAGATTGGAAGCACATAATAATTAGTTAAGGGCGAGCACATGCTCGCGCGGGCAAGGAGATCAATAAGCATTAGTGGGGTAAGTGGAGATGGATCTAAAGGAGCTTCCAATAAGGCTAACGGGGAGAGAGAGACAGAGGATTGAGATGAAAGGAAATGCAGGGCTTGCTGGCGACTGGCGAACCACAGCACTCGATGCACTCAGAGTCATTCCACAGAGGTCTGTTTATGTCAGAGGCTGCCTTATTTTACAGTGCATTTAAGCTGGCAGGAATAAACAACTTCACAACATTATACAAACAATTAACAACGGGAAAGGATTATATACAGGTGCATCTCAATATATTAGAATGTCATGGAAAAGTTCATTTATTTCAGTAATTCAACTCAAAATGTGAAACTCGTGTATTAAATAAATTCAATTGAAATACAGGTAATATGACAAGTATATATTGCCTCCTTCCTCCATGTTAACTTCTTTATGATTACAAAAATGGGTCAAACTTCCCTTCTGTGAAGGGAATACCCAAAGCCAGAGGTCTAACCATAGATATTTAGAGCATACTTACACTGCGAGCATCCATCGAGACTGCTTTGCCAGTCCCAGACATGCTACGAGACAGATGACCAGGTCCAAAATCAGAAGCAGCAGGTATGTTAACCATCTGAAATAAAGCAAACGAAAGTTTATGAAAGATGAAAGCAGAAATAGGTGTTCAGATAATATAAAAAAGGCACATATATATTTTATTTTGTATTTGTACTATAGTATTCTTATTTATTAGCTACTTATCGTATAGTTTTGTACTGAATTACTGAGTAGAGGATGTTGAAAACATTATTTTGTTTTATGTGGAGCAAATAAACAAAGGAAATCTAATCTAATCTAAAGAATATGATTAAAAAAGTAATGCTTTTAATCAAAATCGATTCATGTCAACTGTAGGCACGTTATGTTCAATAATATAAAAACAAACAAACAAACAACATATGTCTGCTTTTCTAAGCAAATAATGTTATGCTATTATTTTCATATAATTTGATTAATTAAACTGTCACCTCATTCGATTATTTTTTTTTTTTTTAAATCAGTTGACAGTGCTGATTTTAATATTCATCTACTGTGTGATTTAGATGTGTGTGAGCACACTGTCAGTAGGTCTCTAAGTACTTTAAAAGTGGGTGTTTATAGCACTCAAATTATTCTTCCATCTTCCTTTGTATGTTTCCCATCTAATTAATAATTGAACAGACCAAATACACATAAGAATTTCATGAGCTCCAGCCTAGTATGTGAGAACAGACAATCTGCCAAACAGTTCACTCTGAGAAGGTGTTATTTCTGGCAATCAAGCATAGCATTTGATCCCATACATTTTTTTTTATGTAGTATGAACGCATAAAATTTCAATAAAAGATTCACAAAATGACCTAAGTAGTAGGGCACTGTTTTCTAACTAATGTTAGAGCATTGAAACCATGTGTAAAAACAGGTGTTTTACTGTATTTTCTGTACTGCATTGATTCAAGGTATATGGTTTGGTGCGCTACTGGAATGCCTGGCAAGTCACAATCCGATCAGTAATCCTACATCATGAGGACTTAAAAATGCCCACACATCTTGAGACATAGAGAGAGAGAGAGAGAGGGAGGGAGGGAGAGAAATATATGGACACAAAGGTGTATGATAAATCAGGGGAGGGAGTCCAGAGCTTGGGCGATTAGATTTGCCCATGAGTAATGGAGGAAGAGACGTTTGACCATTGCTGCTCAATAGCACGGTCCTTTAGCTGCTTGAAACACTAGCTACTCGTCAATACATGCACTGCAAGTTCATAACGTGCCGGTCTACAAAATGGAAATGTAATCTTCTTGGAGGGCATACAAATCAATTTAACAAGACTAACAGCTCCAAAAGGGCACAAGTAACCTACAGTAGTCCACATGAGATCCAGTAGTAGTGCCAGTAAAGATAAACAAGTAGGCCAAAGCTGGCACCTTTAAGGCAGTGCTCCATTAAAAACAACTTGATTTTGGTAGGGTTAGTAGGTTGGGGGGTGGGTGCAGGGCAACATCTTTGAGAAGTAGGGCCATAATTATGAGATGTAGAGCGAGAGTTTAAGAAATGGGGACATATATTTGAGGAGTAGATCCACAAGTTTGAAAAAAAAAAGGGTTACATGTTTTGAGGAGTAGGACTTGAAATTTGAAAACTAAGGTCACATGTATAAAGAGTAGGGCAAAAAACTAGGCTTGCATGTTTGAGGAGTAGGGCCAGAAGTTTGAGGAGTAGGGAGAAGATTTGAGGAGAAGGATGTTTGAGGAGAAGGATCAGAAATTTGGAAAACAGGGTCATATGTTTGAGAAGTAAGGTCAGACATCTGAAAAATAGGGTGAGATGTTTGAAAAATAAGATTACATGTTTGAGGAGAAGGGTCAGATATTTGGAAAACTTGGTCAAATGTTTGAAAAGTAGAGTGAGACGTTTGAAAAATAGGGTCACAAGTTTGAGGAGAAGGGTCTGAAATTTGGAAAATAGGGTCAAATGTTTTAGAAGTAGAGCAAGATGTTTGGAAAATAGGGTCTGAAATTTGGAAAATAGGGTCACGTGTTTGAAGAGTAGGGACAGAAATTGGGAAAATAGGGTCAAATGTTTGAGAAGTAGAGCAAGATGTTTGGAAAATAGGGCTTGAAATTTGGAAAATAGGGTCACGTGTTTGAGGAGTAGGGACAGAAATTGGGAAAATAGGGTCAAATGTTTGAAAAGCAGAGCAAGATGTTTGGAAAATAGGGTCTGAAATTTGGAAAATAGGATCACGTATTTGAAGAGTAGGGACAGAAATTGGGAAAATAGGGTAAAATGTTTGAGAAGTAGAGCAAGATGTTTGGAAAATAGGGTCACGTGTTTGAGGAGTAGGGACAGAAATTGGGAAAGTAGGGTCAAATGTTTTAGAAGTAGAGCAAGATGTTTGGAAAATAGGTTTTGAAATTTGGAAAATAGGGTCACGTATTTGAGGAGTAGGGGCAGAAGTTTGGAATACAAGGTCACGTGTTTGAGGAGTAGAGCTAGATTTTTAGATAATTGGGTCACATGTTTGAGTAGTAGAGTCAGAAGTCTAAAAAAAATAGGGTCAGAAGTCTGAAAAATAGGATCACATGATTAAGGAACAGGCTTCTGAAACATTCAGACATTTCAGACCCACGTCTACATCAGCAGTCTCTAAAGTGCATGGAGCTGTCCTATCTCTGACCTCTGATGAGACATAGGACATGTTGTTGCAAAAGTTTTCAAGAGCACGGAGTGCAGTAAATAAGCCATCATTATTACCCCACCAGCCCAAGGCAGCTTACCTGTAGTACTCTATGAATGAAGTTTTATCCGCGATGGCTGCCAAATCCACTTGCACCTTCATTGTGTCTGGCATGGCTGTCAGCTGCTGGATAATGTTGTTGGCCATCTGCTGCATGAAGTGCAAGGTTTGGGTGTAGTCTCCCCTTGGAGAAAATATCTCATCCAACCGCTCCAGGTGTTCTTTCAGCCCGACCTGCATACTACCCAATGAGTTTCCCACCTGAGAACAGAGACAAGAAAAATGCTGATAACCATTAGAAGGCTAATAATGGCGATCGGGCCCACTGGCACGGAGACGAATGACTGTTCCCAATTAATTCTCTATGGGAGCAGGAGGCATGCACAGGGGATCATGGGATTGCCAGAGGAGTAAAGTAAGCGGCAAGAGTGACAGAACGCAGAGAAATTCTTTAAGGAAAAAAATTATAATTTAAGGCTTTTGATTTCTTTAATTATTACAGATATTTTGAAGAATTTGGGGGTCCAAACAATATTGGACTCAATTGACTTTCATTATATAGGCAGAAAACAACAACACTGAGACATTTCTCAAGATATCTTCTTTTGTCTTACACAGAAAAAAAAACAAATTCACACAGGCCTGGAATGTATATGAAGGTTTGAAAATTACGAGTACATGAAATTTTGTGATTTAAGATGTGGTAACAGTGAAATTTTGGTGCGGTTTCACAGGCAATAAGGGTACATTGTCAATAATGTTTCAATGTATAAAGCATATCTTACACAGAAATCACTTCAAGACAAGCATTTTTTTTTCAACGTGGTGAAATTCGTGTGAGCAACTTGAACCAGTTGCAAAATCTGCGTGGGGAAACTTTTTTGTCCTCACTTGAAATTTCTTAGATTTCACCTGCCAGAATTTGCTTAAAGGAAAATGTGACCGGATATTTTTTTATGTTATGTTATGATTATGTTATGATTAAAGGAGGGTACTAGCTAAACGATTTTCTCAAAATAAAATGTAGATTATAAACTTGTTATAAAATTGTTATAAACTTTGACATATGGCAGGAAGGAAACTGATTTGTTTTGGCAGACCATCCATTGTTAATGTTAAGATGGACTTCTAGGCTCAAAACTTGCCCAGAAAGTAACAAATCAGTTTTCAGTGAGCTTCATTAGTCCCCGATCTCTGTTTTTGACAGATTCACTGTAGCTGGCAGAGAATCAATAATGCTTTCAGGAGGATTTTGTCAGGTCACCACTAAATATTACTGCTATCCGCCTGCCTAGGTGCAGAGTTATGACTATGAAATATTCTGTGCTTATTTCTTTAAAACACTATAGAGCCTCTGTTGTAGGCTTGAGTCGATGTCAGAGATCTATCCACGTATCGACCTGTCTGTAAAGCCTGTAAAAACCAAATGCTGCACAACCCTCAAAGGTTCGTACCATAGAGACAAACCAATTGTGAAAAAAGCTTTTGTTAGCATTAAAAGTTGTTGCGTACAACAGAGTAAGCTACACTAGACTGGATTAATGGCACGTAGTCTGTATCCGTTTTTAAATTTGTTATGAGACATCAAATCCTTTATATAATTAATCAGCACAGTACATCAGCTGAAAAAAATATTTGCTTGAGTCCAGCCATCTGACCTCTTCTTTACCTCTTTTTAAAGGCCATCATGTGGCATTTCTGGTAAACCGCTCTCATTCTTGGCAATAATTGATCGTTCTGCTTTAATTTCAGTGAATTGCAATATGTGGCTCTTTTGAATAATTGCTCTATAACTCGTAATTTCGAAATGGTGGAAGAGTAATTAAGATGAATAAAGATTAAGATTCAAAATGACTAACATTCATACATTAGATTCACTTCCCTTGTGGAAGGTGTGGATACTGCATGAAATAGAGTTAAAAGCATGCGAAATGGCAATCACTACACCCATTTACTCACAGTTGCAACAGCTATTTTCTGGCACGCAAATACAGGCAGGAGGCGTTTAAAAAGCCTGGAAGCTCAAAAACTTCCTCCACACTCTCCCAATCACTTCAACATTCATGAATTCAGTTGTGCAATCAAGCTTGGCCCTTTAGACACGGTCCTCTTTGCCTTTAAATTTTAAGAGAGAAACTTCCACTAAAGCTGAAATTGGATTGATGCAGTTGTAGTGAAGCCAATGGTTGTTTGTTGTTCTCACATTTTCAATGTTGTTTTAGCTACAGCAAACAGTGAAAAGGCTGTTCTAGACCACATATTTAAATATGTTCACTCGGCCGTGAAGCAATGCATTATGGGCCAGTGAGCCAAATATACACTGGCAGAGAGTGAGAGTGACAGCAGGAAGCTCTCGGAGGCAGTGTATTAGAAGAACAGAGGTTGTCACCACATTGCCAGCAGGTAATGAACATCAGGACTGTATGAGGAGAAATGTTCTGCCAGCCAGCCAGCCAAATGCTCCGTTTGTCACACTCAACCTGCCATATGCTGAATTACACCGCCCTCAAATCCAAGACATACTGCTGGAAACACTGTTTGTGGGTTGTTTTAAATATACCAGTGCTCAGTGCATAGATGGTGATGTTCAGACATTTGAATGGGAAAGGAAAGATCTTGTAAGCCTGTCACTTAATCCACATCGATTATAACAAAGACTGAGATTAGAAAAAAAATCACTGCTTTTTTTTTGTTAATAAAAATGTGAAGTCTGTCCAGTACTAGCATACTTCTACATAACATGCAGTACATACTCTTTACTGCTTAGTATGCTTGAACCAGTAACTTGAAACAGTGGAAATATGCATTGATAAATGTTTCAAACCCTATGTTCAGAATGAAATACAGTACTTGCTGACTATTTGCTGAAAACAGCACAGCATACAGTCGTCAATAATCAATAAATATTGCAATATTTATGTACTTGCTTTAAAATGAGTTAAAAGTGTATGTTTTTATTTCAAGGAACTATCATTTCAACCATATAGCAACGGCAGCCTAGAAAACCCAAAATGTTTAAAACTAAGAAGTAAAATACAATAAAAAAAATCTAGTGGAAAAGTCATATTTTTCCACATCATTGTTTCCTTCAAAACATTTAATATTTTTTTTTATCAATATGCAACAATAAAACAATACACTGTATAATAATCAGTGCATCTTTAAGGCGTTTAAAATCAAATTAAAGCTTTTTACGACGTTCACATATAATTTTAAAAAGACTTAAAACATTGACCCCAAAATACAATATTAATTTTAAAAAGTAATATTGTATTTTGGGGGTCATTAGACTATCTTACAGTTTAAATAATACAATATAATAATACAATACAAAAAACAATACAATACAATAAAAAGTTTTGGCAAAAAAAAAATCAGTCAAAATTATGAATATGATATAGATTATATGTAGCCTCATTTTCTAGACACCTTATTATTCTAATTGTTTACATTTTTGAATGCACATTAGCTTTTTTTGACCCAAAACGTGCATAAGCACCATGTTGTTACTTTGAAACACACTGCGCTCATATTTATTTTATTAAATCATAGTCTTTTGATGTTTAACCCTCACATTAAGCCATATCGTGATTCCTGGTTTTCTGTCCCCAAATTTAGGACCTCTTCAAATGATAATTAACTCATAGCCTATTTATTCTATGAGTTAATTATAGAATTATCTTAAACTAATCTTACCGTATGCTTTTCAGAAAACATAATGGCCAAATAAAAAGTGTATTAAAATCACAGTGATATTACAGTGCTGCTTAATTTTATACCATGATTTCACTGTAAATTGTAAACAATCAATACAAAGGCCCAGAACTACTGCATACTGCTTTAAGAGTAAGGCATTATAAGATGGCACACTATCTGTTTTGAACATAGCCTATATAACTTTGTGTTGTTTCTCCTTGTCAGAAAAATTTGATTTATCTGCATTTAATAAAATAAAATTAAATAGTTAAATTACATTTTATATTACATAATTTGAATTTTAAAATGAAATGTTAAATTACACACAATTTTAAATTAAATTAAATTAAATTAAAAACATGAATATAATATTAAATAAATTCTCAATACATCCTCAATCATTTGATCAGCAGGATGCTCACAGACATATAAAGCAGACCAGTGAATGTGGATGCACGAGTGGATACAGATAGATTTTTAATCTCCTTTAATGCAGATGAACAGATAATCCCAGTCTTCTCTTTGCGCTTACTGTTTTCCTTTGCCTACACACATGAATACACACACCAGCTGGATGTGTTTGCATCAGGAGAGGTTTCTAGAGTCTATCTACAACTCAAACTAGAGGTTAAAATGGGGACAGGCACAATATGACTACAGCTCTCAACATGCAGAGAAGAAGCCTGCAGCAGTGCTGCATCTGTGCGTTTCTGTCTGTGTGTGTGGGTGTGTGTGTGTGTGTGTGTGTGTGTGTGGTGCCACTCATCACATGATACACTCATACTCCAGCAGCAGTGAAAAGCCTGTGAGGCTCCGGCTCTTAGTTTTTCAGCATGCAGAATGTAACAGGCAAAATTCAGATTTCGTTTTAATCACAGTGTTCCTCAGGCTATTCTAATGAAATCGGACAACATGATGTGTGACAGGTGAAGGAAGTGAAACTCTTACCAGACTGCCAATGCTACCCAGTGTGTGATTGGCATTATAAATGGAGTAAGTCAACTGGTAAACGCCATCGTTGGTTTCGCTGTTTCCATAGAAACCCACGCCCACCGCTGAACTGTGAGAAAAATAAATCAAGGCAGAACAACAGTTTATGTTACAAATAGGGTTTCATATCAATAAAATTCTCTCATGTTGCTTCCAACTGCTTGTTGAAGATTTGAAACATTTAAAGGTGAAGTGTGTATTTTTGACCACTTCAAAGAGGTCATGAGCAATCAAATTGTCAAATCAAATTCATCTTATGAGATAAAAGATTTTGTTGCCGCTTCATCAAATTATCCTCCTCAGTTCAGAAAAAAGGGCCAGTCATTTGAACTAAACTACAAAAACAGCCTGTTTTAAATGTACAAAACCTACTAGCGTCACAGAGAAAACATTCACATGTCAGTGAAGATTTGGTCTTGGTCCACTTGTTGAAAACACCAGAAGAATTAACAATAAGAGTAAAATGTGATGAAATCTCATGGATTGATTTACGATTTAAAGTTGTGGGGATATTTGTATATTTGTTTGACCATCAAGCACATTTATCCCCAAATTATCATTCCCACTCGTCTCAATAGTGATTGTATAATTTTCCTAAATTTTATAGTAAAATACTGTATTCTACGGTGGCCGAGAAGTGCAAAGCAAATCACAATTCTGAAAACAAAATAACAAATTACAAATGCAAATGCAAGTCTAAAAAACAAAATAACAATTCAGAAAGCACAACAACAATTTAAAAACATTATAACAAGTCAGAAAACACAATGACAAATTCGAAAACAAAATAACAAGTCAGAAAACACAACGACAAATCCAAAAACAAATTAACAAGTCAGAAAACACAACGACAAATCCAAAAACAAATTAACAAGTCAGAAAACACAACGACAAATCCAAAAACAAATTAACAAGTCAGAAAACACAACGACAAATCAGACAAACCGGAAAAGGTAGGTATAGTTTGAGACAGCCACCGCTGACTGGACGAGATCATCAGCTTCAGTGGCGCAGATGGATAAGTGCGTGGCCTTGGCTTTTTGACGAGATCGACCTGGGTTCGATCCCGCCTTTTGCCAAACTTTTTTTTTTCTTCCCTTTTCAAATCTCGTATTAGCAATGGATTCTATTTACACTAAGTGAAAATAGCAGAATTTGTTATTTTGTTTTCAGAATTGTGATTTGCTTTGCACTTCTCGGCCACCGTAGTATTCTAATATTTAAAAAAAAACAAAATAAAAATAAATAAATAATAATAATTGTTTTTCCCCATTACAGCAACATTAAAAACATAAATTTTATTTTGGTTATGGTAATTAGTTTTTCCTCAAGAAAAATATGTACTACTGTTACAAAATATTTTTTTTTTTGAAAGAAGTTTCTGACAAAAGAATGCTCATCTAGACTGGATCAAAAATACAGTAAACAGTATTATTGTGTAATATTATTACAATGTTATTTTAATTTTCTATTTTAAAATATTTTAAATGGTCATTTATTCCTGTTTTGGCAAAGCTGAATTTTCAGCATCATTACTCCAGTCTTCAGTGTCACAAGATCCTTCAGAAATAATTCTAATATGCTGATTTGCTGTAACATTTCTTATTAATCAAAGGTAAAAACAGGTGTGCTGATTAATATTTTTGTGGAAACCATGTTACATGTTTTTCAGGATGCTTTGATTAATACAAAGTAAAAAAAACAGCATTCATTTGAAAAAAAAAAAAAACATTAATGTGCTTACGGTCACTTTGGATTGATTTAATGAATCCTTGGTGAGTAAAAAAAATTAAATAAATAAAAATGACTGACCCCAATCGGTAGTGTTTATAAATAAATATATACTTATATTGTGTTGATTTGGAGATAAATTGTGTCCTGGAAATTGTTGACAGGTTTTGTGAGATTCACTGAAAGTATTCTTGTTACCTTGTGTATTGAAATGCCCTTGTTTCACAAATCACAGGTCTCATTTTGGCATAAAACAAAGAGTAAAGTCATCTAAAACACACCTGACTCCAGCTGCTACTGCAATAAACATGAAAAGTGTGCTCACCGGTACCAGTTTGGCTATACAATTCATCATTTTGACTCAATTGGTCTCATGGCAGCTTCTAATGTGAAATCTGAGTAAATATTTCAAAACAGCCTCCAGAATTGTAGTCTACCTAATTACACTGCTGTGTTGTGTCATAACAGCCCAGCAACCAGTCTGCTTGCTCTCTTCTCCAGACAGCATCAGATCAGCTTCATTAAACAACCTCACCAGAACCATGTGTGCAGACTGTCAAGCATTAGGGCCTCTCAGTCCATCTCAATCAGCAAGGGATCTAACCCCCACCCCTTATGTTAGAGCCGCTATATGAGACACAGGCCAGGTGTGATATTTCCCCTGCTTTTGGAAAACCTCTTCTGTTTTCGATATATTGATGTATTGACTATACAGTATTGTCACTACTGAATTTGAATACAAGAACAGCATTTAAAACAGAATGGAAAAGTGCCAGTGTTACTGAAATGGATGAATAGAATATAACATATAGGCTACAACAAGTTTTAACCGGGCCCACGGACAAACATAACTGGGGTTTCCTGATATTAAAGGGATAGTTCACTCAAAAATGAAAATCCTGTCATTAATTACTCACCCTCATGTCGCTACAAACCCATAAGACCTTCGTTCATCTTCAGAACACAAATTAAGATATTTTTGATGAAATCTGAGAGCTCTCTGAACCTCCATAGACAGCAACGCAACTACCACGTTCAAGGCCCGGAAAGGTAGTAAGGACTAGGGGTCAACGATATGTGTTTTTCAGGGCCAATACCGATTATTACATAAAGTAGACAGATAACCAATATTTTTAACTCATATATATATATATATATATATATGTGTGTGTGTGTGTGTGTGTGTGTGTGTCTGGTGTAAAAAATTTAAATTAATGTCAAAATTAAGAATAACAAGGGCTCTGACAAAAACTTTCTTTAAATGCCTTTAAATTATTTTATCGGCAAATCAGCTTTTAAATTGACCGATAACCATAAAAATGCTTAATATCGGCACCGATAATTGGCCAGGCTGATAATCGGTTGACCCCTAGTAAGGACATTGATAAAATAGTCCATGTGACATCAGTGGTTCAAACATAATTTTATGAAACTATACTACAATACTTTTTGTGCGCAAAGAAAACTAAAATAATGACTTTATTCAACAATGTCTTCTCTTTCTTGTCAGTCTTCACAATAAATAAAAAAGAGTATCACAATAAATAAAAAAGTATTCTCGAAGCTTAATAACATTACGGTTGAACCACTGATGTCACATGGACTGTTTTATCAATGTCCTTAGTACCTTTCCGGGCCTTGAACGTGGTAGTTGTGTTGCTGTATATGCAGGGTCAGAAAGCTCTCGGATTTCATCCAAAATATCTTAATTTGTGTTCTGAAGATGAACGAAGGTCTTACGGGTTTGGAACAACATGAGGGTGAGTAATTAATGACAGAATTTTCATTTTTGTGTGAACTATGCCTTTAAGAGATGCATTCTCCAAATCAGAGCTTCGTACTTGCATAATACAGAAATATATCCTGTGTTTTACTGTATTTTTTCTCAACCTGGCATCCATGTGCATGACTTGTGTATCTTATTTTCTTTGATGGCTTCAGCAGAAAGGCTAATTTTCAGACTGTTACATAAATATATTCAGACTGTTATTATAAATATATATGATAAAGCCATCTGTCTGTCTGTCTGTCTGTCTGTCTATCCATCCATCCATCCATCCATCCATCCATCTATCTATTATCCATCCATCTCTATATCCATCCATTTGTCCATCTATCCGTCTGTCACCCAGAAGACCTCAGAAATGTGCATCATTACCTTAGCAACCAGCTCTAGCAACGATATAGGAAACAGCCAAAATGCATTGAAAGACATTCAACCACATAAGGCATATAACCTTGAAACAGTTTTGATTTCTCAACTTTCCTTTTCTAGTTAATTATTAAAAAAAGTAAATAAAAACCCACACTGAAGAGGAGGAGGGGGATTAGAAAAACTCAAGGCCAGTTTAAACACTCACAAAACCCAGGGATGTCAAAGTCATTATTGGGTGAGGACTAAATTAGACAAAACACCAAGCAGACGATTTGTTTATTTATATATATA
>NW_015555721.1:1411367-1413925 GCF_001515605.1 Sinocyclocheilus anshuiensis
TTTTCTTCTTTTTTTATCTTGGCATACTCATGCAGAGTGAACGCGTGCTGCTCCCCTGAAAAATTAACTTAACCTTATATTAAATGAACTATTTTATAATCATCAACTAGACCTAGAATGACTCTGCTGCTCTTTTTCCACTTTCTGTGCTTATTTCAAGGAAAAAATTTGAATGTCTATGCCAGCACTAATTTGGTATTCATGTCATGATTTATTTCTCTAGCATTTTTCCCCTGTACCTGTCCATGTCATTATTGCCATTACTGAGTGACTCAAACTTAAAAGTGGGACAAAACAAACTGGGTCGCCAAAGGACACTGCTAGCCATAGATCTGGTTTCAGCTGAAATGCATGAATTTAAATGTTGTATAATTAAAATAAATGTTCTACAGGCTCTATGAGTACATGATACTTGTATGTAGTAAATGGCATAAATATTTTTAGCATATTCAACTTTATTTTTTCTCAAAGCATCTCATACTCCAGATTGGACTCCCCTTTGAGGGAGTCCAAAACTCCCCTCTTCTAACCAACGCATACTTTGTTCAACCACAAACACCCACTGCACTATTCTCAGACTGCACTATTTGTTGTCAGATATCACAGAGTTGTGAACAAAAACAGTCTAAAAATGCTTTCAATGCAAATATAAGAAACCCACTGAAGGACAGTGGGGAGTAAGCAGATGGCATAAATTGTCCTGCTATAATAACTCCTCAACAGGATGTGTGTGTGTTGGTGTGGGGGCAGGTGGTCTGAGTGAGAATCCTGTCTCTGATTTCCCCTAAGCATGATGGATTCCAGGCTCTTTCCTTATATCATTACTAGAACTCCCTCAGGCCAGCAGCATTTCTGCTCCCATTAGCCGGTGAGTGTGCGAGCACAGCTCTCGCCCTCTGTTTTCAGCACGCTGCTGAAATCACTGCTCATCTGGTTACATCTCACTTACAACCTGCACCTCTCCATTTATTAAAGTTCCAAAAGCAGATAAGGTGTAAATTTGAAGGAAATGATTGGGCACAGTGTCTGTGAGATGAGTAAATTAGCCAGATCTCAAACCCAGAATGATTAAGCCTAAAAAAGTGCAAAGATTTAAAGGGGTCATATGATGCTGCTAAAAAGAACATTATTTTGTGTATTTGGTGTAATGAAATGTGTTTATGCGGTTTAAAGTGAAAAAAACACATTATTTTCCACATACTGTACATTATTGTTTCTCCTCTATGCCCCGCCTTTTTGAAACGCGTTGATTTTTACAAAGCTCATCGGTCTGAAAAAGCGAGGTGTGCTGTGATTGGCCAGCTATCCAATGAAGTGAAGTGAAGTGAAGCGTAACTCGCGTTACTTGTAATGCGTTACCCCCAACACTGTTCATATTAATCAATCCAGTACATGCATGTAGATGCAATCAGCAAATAAAACACATTTACACATTTTTACATTAACAACAGCCTGTTTTTGCTGCTGTAGCTTCCAGATTTTAAATGTTAATGACTTCTGTTATGACTACATGTGAAAAACTGCTTGACAGCTTATTGAAGTTTGGAAGGAGAAAAAAAAAACTTTAAAATCTACAAAACCACCAAATCATTTTACATTTTTATGACTAGGCAAGGTTAGTTCAAACTGTAAGTGTCAGAAAGTCCGTTCCGGAACCAAAATCATGCAGTCGTTTCCATACGGACTTTAAAACTATCACGGACATTGAGTAAATGTTGGGAGGTGCTACCTAACATAAATTGGTCCTTCGAGCCAGATCATAGCAACCAAATCATCATGGGTAACTGCAGCTAGCAATGCATCAGAGGCTACAGTTCGACCCAAAAGACAGAATAAACTGCCTTTCCATCTGGATGCATATGAGGTTGGCTATCTGCCTCCTGTGGACCCTCCTCCAACCGCTTCTTCATGCTTTCAAAGCCAACACAAGAGCCAGTTGAGGAAAACCCATAGCAAAGCCAGTTCTCATTCCAAATTCAGTGGTCGTTCCAGTGTCTTGGGCGCTCATGCTGCATCCGCACTCACAAGCAGGCAGGCAGCCATAGTGGAGGAAACAATAAAACAAAGGCAGTATGATGAGCTCCGTCAGCAAATGGAGGAGGACACACTGGCAGAAATAGAGTTTCAGAGGTTACAGATTCAAGCTAGAGAGGCTCAACGTGCACAGGAAGAGGCCCTCTCGGCAAAGGAAGCCTTATCTAACCGGTTGCAGAGACAGCGTAAGCTTAAAATAGCAGAAACTGACCTTGAGGTGGCCAAACTCGTGAGTTCCCTGCTCAGCAAAGATACCAGCTTGTCTGACTCAGAGATTTGCATATCACCTGACTCAACTCGGCCAGCACCTCAGTTGCCTTCTGCTAGCTCAGCCCAAACATCTATGTTCCAGCAGTCTCTCCATCATCCTCCACGGTACAAGCCATACAGACTGCTCCAGAGGCACAGAGCATTGTAAGTAGAGCCCGACCGATATGGGTATTTGGAGGCCGATGCCGATACCGATATTAGAGAGTAAAAAAAGACTGATATCGATATATCGGCCGATATTCTTTATGTGTAGG
>NW_015555721.1:1414018-1424052 GCF_001515605.1 Sinocyclocheilus anshuiensis
GACCTGTTTTTTGTTGTTGAACATTGTTGTTTATTTACTTAGCATTGAGTCTCTCCAACTAGGTGACAACGTAGTGTTAAATCACCATTCAACAGACACAAGTCACTGCCGCCTATTGGACTGAAAAAATATACTAACTTTTCAATCTGCTACGTTACTGACTGTACTGACAAACTATGCTGACACCGTGTCTAAACCCCAACAGGACTCGACAAAGCAACCGTTGAAAATCATTTGAACTTTGTTTCAGCATGTCATAAATAGAACAAGTCATCAGTTTACTGCATCCAGTGTAGACAACATCATTGATTATAATGGGTTCTATTCTACACCGGATGCGAGCGGCGCTTCAAAATACTATAGAATTTGATTGTATTTTGTCGCGCAGCACAGTGCGACGTGATGTGACCGATGTGATAAGTATGAGTTCTGGGCCACGGCACGGCCGGTGTTCTGACGATTTGTGCTACCCGCTCAGATTGTGGTACCTCCCATTAAAAAGATAGGTAGCACAAATCGATAGTGAAAATGCTACCTATCAGATTGTGCTACCAGCATCTTATTCATGTGGTTTGGGGCTTTTTTTTATGTCCATACCTACCCCTACCCTAAACCTACCTGTCCATACCTACCCTTACCCTAAACTTACCCTTAAAACAATGCAAATATATTTTTGGTAGCACAATCTGATAGGTAGCATGTTTCGTTGGTACACCGGTATAAACACCAGCATTGACTGAGTGGCCGTGATCCGGTGGCTGTAACACAGGCTTTAATGCGCGTGCCGTGATGCGCAGATCAGCTCTAGTCTCTAACGTCACTGAATCTGCTGTTAAAAATGAACCATCCATTCATCATATCATCATGCAAAACTAAGAACTAGAATCATTCTAATGTGACGATCAAATATAGGTGTGGGTGGGTGGCAGACGGATAATTCGAAGCAGCGGACTCGGGTGAAGTTTGAGCTCATCCGTGCACCTCTACACTCCACTGACCTGGGTCGCCAGTAGAAAACAATGGAGCGTGCTCTGATGGACAAAATAAGTAATTACACCATTCAGAAGCATTTAATCTGCGTCATATGTTCTGTAAAAAAAAAAAAAAGTTAATATCGGCGGCATATTTGCAGATACCGATATATCTGTGACAGACTCATATCGGGCGATAATATCGGCAAAATGATATATCGGTCGAGCTCTAATTGTAAGGGACACACGCATAATTCAGTCAACACCTAAACACTACATTGTGTCATCCCAAGTAACTATGCCCTTACCAGTACCAGCTTTACCAGTGCCATCATCAGTGAAAATTATCTGAATTCTCAAATCTGAAATTATGTGCAGTCTACCAACCTCTAATGAGGTCCCAAGTCACATATTCTGAGGAGAACATGCCTCCTGTCCCACAGCAGCCAGTGAGAACGCAACCCGTGACTCCCCATACAGACAGCGTTTTGACCTCATAGTCAACACATCTTGTTGCCTCAGCTGCAGCAACTTCCGATGCGCATTCATCGTTACCCGGCCAGAGAGCTATACCCAGCAGTCAAACCCAGCCTTTTCCAGCTACTCGTCCAAGTGTAATAGTTTCACCTAACACCCCCTTTTACTCTCAATACTATCCATACCTACCTGTTCCCCAAGCTACTTACCTGCCTCAACCCGGAACAGAACTGCTAATGGTCGCAGCATACAGCATCCCTCGCCCTACATTACCAGTCTTCGAGAGTGGCACTGAAAGTGATTTTGCTCTACTGAAACTGGCCTTGGATAATCTGCTGACCCACCATACACACATCAGCGAGCAGTACAAATATCAAGTGTTACTGAGTCACCTGAAATTTGCGAGTGCCCAGCAGCTGGCTAAGGCCTATATGCACCACCCACAACCATACACCGCTGCTTTACAGGCTTTGCAGAAGTATGGACAGCCCAGACAACTCGTGCAGTCTGAGCTAGGTGATATCATGAGCACTCCACCACTCAAGGCGGGTGACTCCAGTGCCTTTGACTCATTCGCCTTGTCTGTCCAATCCCTGGTGGGCATGTTAAGGACTCTAGAGGGACAGAATGGGTACAAACTTATGTGTGGTTCCCATGTAGACCGTCTTCTGGGCTCTTATGCCCTGCTTACAGAGACAGTTTCGTAGAGTACTGCCTAAGCCATGGCATCCTCCAAACTGGGATAGATCGAACCTATACTCTCCCTGATCTGGCGGCTTGGTTACAAATAAAGTCTCAAGCGAAGCAGATTTCTAGTCGAGCAGCTGCCATGTTTCAATCTGAAACTACCAAACTATATGAGAAAGGTAGAGGAACCCCACCTCACAGAGAATGGTCTACACGCATACTTCTGACCTCAGAGAAAGCCGTCGAGTCTCCTGAATCTACACAGGTCAAAGCCTTGTCCAAGCCAAAGCCTTACTGCCCTCACTGTAACAACAGAGATCACTACCTCAACTCCTGTGAGAAATTCAAGAAGTTAACCACCTCTCAGATTATCACCTGGATCACAGAGGGTAAACTCTGTTGGAAATGTGGTCGAAGCTATCCAGTGGACTACAGTAATCTCAAGCGACCATGTAAAATCTGTAAAGAACTGCACCTTACCTTCCTACACGATTCTGTTAGAAACACTTCAAGAGCCGTGCTTATGGTCAGCTTGCCCCCCACACAAGTGTATCTTGAGAGGCCCAACCGCTCACAGAAAGTCATGCTCAAAGTTGCCAAAGTTCTTTTGCACAATGGTGGTCAGACTATGGAGGCTCACGCTGTTCTTGACGATGGCTCTGAGAGAACCATCGTTCTTCCTCCTGTTATTCAACAGCTTAAACTGAATGGAACCTCTAAGATTCTCCCGCTACAGACAATCCAACAAAGTCATGCTGAGCTCAAAGGGTCTACAGTAACTTTGGAGGTTTCTCCCATTGCTAAACCTACAGAGAGGTAATGCTATCCACAATGCCTTCACTGCTCCTGGTTTATGTCTCGCTGAACATGATTACCCTGTGGCAGCTCTTCAGAGAGCATGCCGCCACCTGAGAGGTCTACCCCTGCTACCAGTAGACAGAGTACAACCTTTACTCCTTATAGGATCTGACATGCCACATCTCTTGACCCCCACTCAGCCTGTCCGTAAAGGAGCACTAGGAGGCCCTGTTGCCATATGTACCAAGCTTGGTTGGGTACTACAAAGTCCCATTCAGCCTCCTAGAGGTCAGTAACAATGTCTGCACATTATGACTACACCACCCCGCGATGAACTATATCACCATGTGGAGCGCTTATGGCAAATGGACACCCCACCAAACAACGAAAAGTTGATCACAAGGTCTAAACAAGATCAACAGTCCATCAATATCTTACAGTCTGCTACTGCTAGAGTGAATGTGGACGGAGTTTTGTGGTATGCTACACCATTGCTAAGGCGCAAACCCATCACCTTGCTATGTGCAGGCAAAGAGGCTGTGCTTCCCAGTCTATGGAATACTGAGAGAAAGCTGGCCAAGAATCCTGAGCAGGCCAAGACCTACTTTTCTGAAATCCAAAAGCTGGAGACAGCAGGCTACATTGCCAGGATATCACCAGAAGAGGCAGATCAGAGCACAGTGTCCTGGTTTATCCCACATCACATGGTACACCACAATGAGAAGCCCTGAATAGTTCTCAACTGTCCATTCCAGTACCAAGAACAGAGTTTGAATGACCAACTCCTTCCTGGACCGTCACTGGGACCATTCTTACTGGGTGTTATCTTGAGGTTTCGCCAGCAAGCCATCGCGATCAGTGGAGACATCAAGGGCATGTTTCACCAGGTACACCTGTTACCTGGTGACAGATCAGTGCTGCAATTTATATGGAGGGACATGAATAGGGAGGCTCAACCCGACATCTATGAGTGGCAGGTGCTTCCCTTTGGAACAACTTGCAGCCCCTGTTGTGTCATCTATGCTCTGCTGTGCCATGCCCAAGAGTATAAAGACACCATGCCTGGCTTGGATGACATTGTGGAGAACTCATTCTACGTTGACAACTGCCTCCATAGCACTCGAGATCAAAGTGAGGCCAAATCTGTGATAGATGGGTTGCGCCAGGCTCTGTCAAAGGGAGGCCCCCTTGGGTTTATCATACCATTCACATCCAGGGCTAAGACTCTTATTCAGGATCTCTGGAGACAAAACCTTGGCTGGGATGACCCAAATGAACCCCTTTACCTCAGAGAGAAATGGTACCAGTGGGCTGAAGAACTGTCTAACATCACCAAGCTACAAATCCCTCAGCCTTATGTTCCTGCCTGTGCTGACACTCCTTCCTCCATCAGGGAACTGCATGTCTTTTGTGATGTCTCTGAGAGGGTATACGGTTCCGTGGCGTACCTTCGAACCACAGATGAGCATGAGGATGTCCATGTCTCCTATGTCTTAGCTCGATCCCGTGTAGCTCCCCGGAAATGCCTATCCATGCCCTGCCTAGAGCTATCTCCTGCCCTAACTGGAGCCCAAATGGCCAAGGTAATACAGGCTGAGCTGACCCTACTGTTAATCCAAGTCACCTACTGGTCTAATTCCACTACAGTGTTGAACTGGTTAAAATCAGAGTCATGCCGATACAAGGTCTTTGTGGGGGCCCGAGTAGTGGAAATCCAGACACTAACTGATGTCAACAGGTGGAGGTATGAAAACCCAGCTGACCATATCACCCGAGGTCTGACCTTAGAGGAGTTAGCAGGCCCTCACCAATGGAGATCTGGCCCAGATTTCCTGACTCAAGGATCAGATATGTGGCCATTGTTACCTACGTCAGCCCACGTTGAGCCCGAACCCAGTGAACTGAAAAGAACATCCTTTCTTGGCTCAGTCACAATAATGTCGAGTTCCAAACCTCCAGACTTCAGTCAGTTCCAAACCTGGAAAGAACTGGTCCAGTCCACTGCACGGGCCTGTGATGGGGTGGCAACCACTGATACCCCTTGTGATGCCTCAAGCTATATCCAGGCAGAAAAGCTCATTTTAGCACAGGCACAACTTGATACTTTCCCAGACGAACTCAAGGCTCTGAGAGCTGGACAGCCCATTCCAACTGATAGTCATCCGTGTTCTCTCGCCCCAGAGTATGATAAAGATACTGGCCTTATCAGAGTCGGCGGACGACTTTGCCGGGCTGAAACCCTGCAATCGGACAGTATACACCCAATAGTCCTTGACCCACGACATCAGGTCACGAAGCTACTCATACAGGACATGGATCAACAGCTCCATCACCCTGGTGCTGAGAGAGTGCTAGCAGAGCTACAACGTAAATACTGGGTGCTGAGGGGTCGTGAAGCCATATGCAAACAGCAACGAACCTGTAAGGATTGCCAGTTCTGGAGGGCTAAACCACAGATCCATCGAATGGCCGACCTACCACCTTGTCGGCTACGTCTGTTTAAGCCACCGTTCTACTCCACTGGCATAGACTGCTTTGGGCCCTTTCATGTGAAGATAGGATGTCACCAGGAGAAGCGATGGGGGATCTTGTATAAGTGCCTAACCACCAGATGCTTACATTTAGATCTCCTTAAATACCTGGACACAGATGCCTTTCTACTTTCCTTATGTCGCTTCATTGCTCGAAGAGGGAAGCCTACTTCACAGGAGGTGACAGGAAACTACGAGATACATTCAGTCTAATGGCCCCCGAGCTTCAGAGACAACTAGCTGAACAGCAGATTAAGTTCCGCTACAACCCCCCGAGTGCTCCTAATGTGTGTTTTGGCCATGTAATTTTGCTGAAATTAAATATGTTATTACCTCTGACTCTGAGTCAGAGCAGCGATCATGGAAGAGAGAACACAGGCAGGCAGCGCTGGAAGCTTCTAATGCTCATCAGTAAATCAGTGGAAAATAAATAGAAATCATGATTCTGTCTGAGCTATGCGTTTTAAAATGAACACGCACTAGTGTAAATGTAGCCTAACAGAAGACTGAAGACTATTTGAGCTTTAATAAAACTATTTGCACTGATTTATTGTGTTGATTACATTTTGTTCCTTTGTGCAGTGGCTCAGGAGATGAGTCTTTGAGTTTGTATAAACATCAACAAGCTGAAAAATAAAACCAAAGGTTTTTTTTTTAGATAATGTAACCTTGTTAAAATTGATTTCATAAAATTGTTATCGAAAAAAGTATCGTTCAGGAACCGGTATCGAAGTCAAGGTATCGGTATCGATATCGGACATTTTTTAACGATACCCAGCCCTAGCCACAAGTCCTTTACGATCCCCACAAACTCTTGGGAAACGCAGGTGGAGACATAGTCAGGTATTGGCTGACCAATTCTGGACTTCTTTCATCTGCGGTTACTTACCAGAGCTACAGGGCAGACAGAAATGGAGATCTGATGGCAAAGAGCTGGCAGTAGGACAAGTAGTGCTTGTAATTAATCCTCAGCTTCCACGAGCTCTGTGGCCTGTAAGCATCGTGAAGGAAACTTATGCAGGGGCTGATGTAAGGATTAGGATGGCCAAGATTCAAGTGAAGGATAAAACGTACACACGTCCCGTTGCGAGACTGATTCACCTTCCCCAATTAAGTGATGATGAAGCGGACTCTTGAAACGGCCTTTCATAAGGTATACAATTAATCCTGACTGATAATCGGGGGCGGCTGTGTCAGAAAGTCCGTTCCGGAACCAAAATCCGTTTCCATACGGACTTTAAAACTATCACGGCTCACAGACTGTTGCGAACACTGCTGCGCTCTGAGACCAATGTTTCGTTGTGCGTTTATGCACAAGATACCACAACGTAACGGATACTCTACCTCAATGTGCCTTATATAATTTAATAGATGTTGCTGCTTGTCTGGAATAAATGGCAGTGTTATTGGAGACACACTCATCCCGTGCATGATTCTTTAACTGGAGTCAAATCCATGTTTTCCCGCTATGATACCAGACATTGAGTAAATGTTGGGAGGTGCTACCTAACAGTAAGTGGTGCAACTGCCAAAAAAACTTGATATTTTTGAATTCATTCATAATTCACAATCTTTGAAGAAAAAAAACATATCTTGAAAAAAATATTCAAAAACATTCGAAATTAAATGATTAAGATGTGCACGCTCATATGCTGGGAAATATGTTTCCCTTTTTTGCTTTTTACTTAAAGGAATACTTTTAAAGGCATTTAAAGTTAAACGCCTTAATGTTTATTTTTTTCTTACAAACACAGCTTTTTGCTTCACAAGACATTAATTGATTGCCTGGAGTTGTGTGGATTACTTGTGGATCATTGTGATGGTTTTATCAGCTGTTTGGATTGTTCGGACATTCACTGCAGAGGATCCATTGATGAGCAAGTGACGTAATGCAACATTTCTCCAAATCTGTCCTGATGAAGAAACAAACTCATCTACATCTTGCATGACTTGAGAGTGAGCGAATTTTCAGCAAATTGTCATTTTTGGGTGAACTTTTCCTTTAAAGGGGTCACATGATGCTTTTTTAAAGATCATTATTTTGTGTATTTGGTGTAATACCAATTGACATTTTTAGAGCAATAAACAACAGTTTTTGTTTGAAATGTTATAAAAGTTTTTAAAAACCATATGAAACCACAATGAATACAAAGTGTACTTGTCTAAGAACTTGTCACATATGAGATCCTTTTCTTTATCATGGACATTCTTATCTCTCATTTACATTTTACAACCTCGGTCACTACAAAATGTCATTGTATGGAAAGATCTGCATATAGATTCTTGAAATCTTCTCCATTTGTCTTCCACAGATGAAAAATAACAGTGAGGACTGATATTACTGCTAGAGACTGGTGATTTTTCTCTAAACCACTGAAGGACTCATCGAATGCTTCAGTAAACACTTATGTGCTCCCACTGAGCACTGACAGAGCGACGCAGGATAAAAGTGCCATTTAAACACCTAATATGCTCAAATGTGCAAATGACAGACACACTATCTCCCTAAGCCGTACCGTCAGATGCTGTTCTGAAGCTGGATATGAATTACAGTCAGTTCCTGCTGAAACGACCCACTGCGGCTGAATCTTCACCCATAAGCCATCTCTGCAGGGCTTTAATGGGGTCAGAGCAGTCATTAGAGCTCAGACCACAGCTAACTGAAACAAACGCTCATTTATGATTAGCAAAAATTGAGATAAACTGGAAAACTGTGGAGAATGGGGTGGAAAAGGCTAATGTTATTCTGTAAATGAGAGAACTGGCTTATAATATACACGGATGTAGGTAGAGAACTGCAGTGTCAATTGTTTTATAGGGAACTGAACCCGTGTGACTGGATGAAAACTATTCTGGTCCTGTTTTATTGGATTAAAAATGGACAAAGGTAATGTAATGAAATTAAAAAGCGACTTGAGCTGATAGGATAATCCAATAATGACCACGGGCCATCTGACAAAAACATAAATGAGATAAACAGCCACATTATTGAGTTAAGGACTCATTATAAGAGCGTCTTTGCTTAAGAGCATGTGCTGCAGTGCACCTCTGTTTTTAAGTCTTATTTTTAAGACATATCACAACCAATATCAGTCAAATCAGTCAAAGATTACTTTATGTATGTATGTGGTTACAAGTTTGGTGTCAAGTGTAAACGATGATGATGTCATTAGTTTACAAAGAATTAACCCAAGCATCAGTGATGTTTCTCAGCAAAAGAGAGGACACTGTAGGCAGAAGATGATGATGTCATTTAGTAAGTGGAGGAAATTAGAAAATTGAGCCTGCAACTTGATTCCATTACTAAACTCTTATTCAGACTCTATTTATATTATGTAAGAAGGACAATACTGAATTAGGGGCCAAACCTACAGTTTTAAAACGTTTTTAAAAAATATTTTAACTTGAACACCATGTACTCAGACAGATTACAGTACTGCTTCTCCAGAGAAAAACAGCAAAATGTTCAGTGAAAAACTACACTACATTGTACATAATTAATCTTGGACAAAGATCCATTAATAAGAGAAGTAACTTACCATGACCCTGAAAATTGTGGCAAGAGAGCTAATCAGCCCACTCACATGAAAAATGGCAATTTCGAGTCAGTCTCCCTAAACTCATCTGTATCTAAATACTTTAAACTTAAATAATATTTTAAATAATATTATCAGGAAAACAATTTGTATTACTATAAATCAACAGTTTTATAGTTTTCACAGTCAATTACAATTGTCAGGGGTCTCTAAGAGAACTCTAATGACTGTGAAGTTAACAGGCATTGGCTAAAAGCCACACAACTTCAGTTTGGGTTTTATATAGGTCTTTAAAAAAAGCCCATTACTTACAATAGAGTGTGTTAGGATGCACATACACAAGTAAAGGGTTAAACAGGGCTTTAGCTGCATCACGCAGCAGCACTTAGCACGACAACCAGCCCTGTTTCTAGATCTGGAATGTTAACTCAATCAGGGCTCAAACTTTCATGACTGTCACAAGTTTTAGCTGAACCCTCTGCCAATTCAATTTAGCAAATTAGCGAAAACATTTGTTCTCTTTTATTGACATAATTAAAAGCAAACAGTGTTAGCAGTGTGCTAACTCCCAATGCTCTGGAGGTTTGAAATCGATTTAGAGGTTCTCTAAAGGGTAAGAAGTGAGCTTCAGGTCAGGACACCTACGGTGATGATATTGTTCTCACACGCACGAACGCATGCACGCACACACGCACACACACTTATTGTCCAGACTACAAGAGATGGATCCTGAAACTGGTTTATATCTCACTGCAAACATGATCCACCAACAGACTTTGGCCCAATCCCAATTCTATTTTATACCCCTTCCCCTACCCCTTCCCCTTGTCCCTTGAAACAGAGTGTCAAGGGGTAGGGGTGAAAATATTCCCCTAAGAATTGGGACACCACTACTATGCCGTCACATGTCATCATACGTCGTCTAGCTCCTACAATACACACACCTATACTGGTGTGCATTAGAGCCTTTAATTACCGTTCTATATTAATGCGCTGCTTACTGACACACACACACACACACACACACACACACA